>NW_027441946.1:300000-482478 GCF_048569485.1 Anomaloglossus baeobatrachus
CTCTGCCTTCTAAAACGGTCTCTGCTCAAAACCAAACATGATGCATTGCAGGCGGAGCGCGATGAGTTGCAGCAAGAAACAGTAGTGGGTGTGGGTGATAACACACAGCCCAGCCTCGTCTCATCACAACGTGCAGTGGAGGACTATGACGAGGAGGAGGATGAAGACATGGAGCAAATCTCCGGCCAAATTGAGGATATGACATGCACACCAGTCATATCCTCGGTTCAGCGTGGCTGGCCAGAGGACAGGGTAGATGAGGAGGAGGAGGAGGAGGAGGAGGACAGCATGTTCAGTCAACGTGTTGGTCAGGCTACTGAAGTCCTGGCTGTTAAGAGTCTGGCGCACATGGCTGACTTTATGGTAAGCTGCCTGTCTCGTGACCCTCGCTTTAAGAACATCTTGGCCGACAATCATTACTGGTTGGTAACACTGTTAGACCCACGCTACAAGGAGAACTTTATGTCTCTTATTCCCGAGGCGGAGAGGTCAACCAAAATGCAGCAGTTCCGGAAGGCCATAGTCACGGAAGTAGGCAAAGCATTCCCCTCACAAAACGCTAGCGGCATAGGTCAGGAATCAGTGGACAACCAAGGCGTACAGCCGAGAGAGGCACAAGTCCAATCCGCCAGAGGTAGGGGAACAGTCTTTAAGATGTGGGACAGTTTTCTCAGCCCCTCACGTACCACAGCCCCTGAGGTGCGGGGTAGTGCCACAAGAAATCCTAAGTTTGCCCAGATGCTCAAGGAGTACCTTGCAGATCGAACAACTGTACTCCGACATTCCTCTGTGCCTTACAATTATTGGGTATCCAAGGTGGACACGTGGCATGAATTGGCTCTCTACGCCTTGGAAGTCCTGGCCTGCCCTGCCGCTAGCGTTTTGTCAGAGCGTGTTTTTAGTGCCGCAGGTGGAATCATTACAGATAAACGCACCCGCCTGTCAACTGAAAATGCTGACAGGCTGACTCTGATCAAGATGAACAAGGGTTGGATTGGGCCAGACTTCACCACACCACCAGCAAATGAGAGCGGAATTTAAAGTTTGTAACGGGAATTTGCCATGTACCTCCAGTCACCCATGGGTACACACTTCTGGACTTTGGATAATCGCTGGACTGCTCCTCCTTCTCCTCATGCGCCACCATGATGACCGTTACAAGAGTTAGGCCTTTGTTTCAGGTATACCCCCAGTGGTAAATTTTTTCGCCCATTCTTTGCAGAATGGACATTACAACGACAGGAGACCCGCTCCTTTGCAATGGGAACAATGTTTTGAGGCCCTCATGCACGTCTCTATGCAGGGACAACGTGGAGCCTCCCAATTTTTGGCTGCCCTGCCAAAGGGCTATACTATAATACACCCACTTCCTGACAATGGACACTTAATGTTTTGAGGCCCTCATGCACGTCTCTATCCAGGGACAACGTGGAGCCTCCCAATTTTTGGCTGCCCTGCCAAAGGGCTATACTACAAAAGACCCACTTCCTGACAATGGACACTTAATGTTTTGAGGCCCTCATGCACGTCTCTATCCAGGGACAACGTGGAGCCTCCCAATTTTTGGCTGCCCTGCCTAAGGGCTATACTATAATACACCCACTTCCTGACAATGGACACTTAATGTTTTGAGGCCCTCATGCACGTCTCTATCCAGGGACAACGTGGAGCCTCCCAATTTTTGGCTGCCCTGCCAAAGGGCTATACTACAAAAGACCCACTTCCTGACAATGGACACTTAATGTTTTGAGGCCCTCATGCACGTCTCTATCCAGGGACAACGTGGAGCCTCCCAATTTTTGGCTGCCCTGCCTAAGGGCTATACTATAATACACCCACTTCCTGACAATGGACACTTAATGTTTTGAGGCCCTCATGCACGTCTCTATCCAGGGACAACGTGGAGCCTCCCAATTTTTGGCTGCCCTGCCAAAGGGCTATACTATAATACACCCACTTCCTGACAATGGACACTTAATGTTTTGAGGCCCTCATGCACGTCTCTATCCAGGGACAACGTGGAGCCTCCCAATTTTTGGCTGCCCTGCCAAAGGGCTATACTACAAAAGACCCACTTCCTTCCAATGGGCACTTCAGGTTTACAGGCCCTCATGCACGTCTCTATCCAGGGACAACGTGGAGCCTCCCAATTTTTGGCTGCCCTGCCTAAGGGCTATACTATAATACACCCACTTCCTGACAATGGACACTTAATGTTTTGAGGCCCTCATGCATGTCTCTATCCAGGGACAACGTGGAGCCTCCCAATTTTTGGCTGCCCTGCCAAAGGGCTATACTACAAAAGACCCACTTCCTTCCAATGGGCACTTCAGGTTTACAGGCCCTCATGCACGTCTCTATCCAGGGACAACGTGGAGCCTCCCAATTTTTGGCTGCCCTGCCAAAGGGCTATACTACAAAAGACCCACTTCCTTCCAATGGGCACTTCAGGTTTACAGGCCCTCATGCACGTCTCTATCCAGGGACAACGTGGAGCCTCCCAATTTTTGGCTGCCCTGCCTAAGGGCTATACTATAATACACCCACTTCCTGACACTGGACACTTAATGTTTTGAGGCCCTCATGCACGTCTCTATCCAGGGACAACGTGGAGCCTCCCAATTTTTGGCTGCCCTGCCTAAGGGCTATACTACAATAGACCCACTTCCTTACAATGGGCACTTCAGGTTTACAGGCCATCATGCACGTCTGTATGCAGGGGCATTGGTGAACCTCACAATTTTGGACTGCCCTGGCAAAGGAAAATACTACAAAGACTCAGTTCCTCAAAATGGGCACATTAGACTCAGAGGCCTTTATGTACGTCTCTTCTCAGGGACATCGGAGTGCCACACAATGTTTTACGTAAAATCTTTCATGTATTGATCTCAAAAAGTAACATACATTAGCTCTATCTCACTATTGGGTATGTGCCCTTAACATTTCCGCTATGAAAAATCATTTTGGTGTCATTTTGGAAGGTTTTCTGGTGAGTCCGTAAAAATGGCGTAAAACGTGGACAAAATTATTCACAGCTGTGACTTTTGAGTGATAAATGCTTCAAGGGGTCTTCCCCATGCTGTTGCCATGTCATTTGAGCACTCTTCGGAGACTTTTGTGCCATTTTTAGGGTTTCTACATGCTGCCGGTGGTCATTTCACAAAAATACTCGGGTCTCCCATAGGATAACATTGGGCTCGGTGCTCGGGCCGAGTACACGAGTATCTTGGGAGGCTCGGCCCGAGCTTCGAGCACCCGAGCTTTTTAGTACTCGCTCATCACTACTAATAAACCTAAAAAATAAAAATAAATTGAATAAAAATCATGAATGTTGTGTTATAACAGGAAATTCGGTGTAAGAATGAATATCCGGGATGAGAGTTCAGCGAATGAGTTATAGAAATTGTTACAAAAAGGAGTGTGTACGGTTTATGCGTAAATTTTCAGAATGCGTACATGAAAATTATATGTATGTGAGAATGTCCCCCATGCTTTGTAAAAAGTTATTTATGAAAATGTAAATAAAATATATAAAAATGCCTAATTATTTATAATTTATGAGAAAGATATATATGTATGGAAGAATGTTATAAGGTGTCCAAGAACCATAAAGAAAAAGGGTGCATATATAATGTTAGAGGTCTAGAGTTCCACCAGGCTATATCACCCCTAAAGAAATAGAAAGAAGACCTTACTACCTGTGTACCCCAAAAAAAGCTATATTTCTTAGCCAGGATTATGGTGGAGATATGCACAAGTGAAATAAGAATATAAAGTAATACAATAAGATTATAAAACCAATATGTGTGCATTCATGCACCACCCGGTACGCTACCCTTGCCAAATTGTTCACTCTAGATCCCCACACGATCCATGAAGCCGTTCCCCCGGTCACACCGCCTGCTGCCGGTTCCCACTCATCCCTGGGGGAGTTAGGCGAGTGGTATCGAGAGCTACATGTCGGCACTGATGATACCCCCATACACCACAAGGAAGGGGTATACCGGGTGGTACAGGAGTATGAGCGGGTTTTTAGCAAGCACCCTCTAGATTTTGGGCAGATTAAAGGGGTTCAACACCACATCCCTACCGGTACACACTCCCCTATTAAAGAGAGATACAGGCCTATTCCCCCTGCGCACTACCAATGCGCCAAAGACATGTTGAGGAACATGAAGGAGGCAGAGGTTATTAGGGACAGCTGTAGTCCCTGGGCCGCTCCGTTGGTGCTGGTTAAGAAGAAGGATGGCACCATGCGGATGTGAGTGGATTACCGGAAGATTAACCAGATAACGCATAAGGATGCTTACCCTCTGCCCCGCATCAAAGAGTCCCTGGCCTCGCTGAGAACCGCTAACTACTTCTCCACCCTTGACCTCACCAGCGGGTACTGGCAGGTGGCCGTGGCACCGGAGGACCGAGAGAAGACTGCCTATGGGACCGTTTTGCTGTACTTGGATGATGTGATTGTGTACTCACAGACGTATGAAGCCCACCTGGAGCACCTAGCCGAGGTGTTCGCGTCCCTTGCCAAGTATGGGATGAAGTTGAAGCCCTCAAAGTGTCATCTGCTGAAACCCAGAGTGCAGTACCTAGGACATGTGGTTGGTGCGGAAGGTGTCGCCCCCAACCCCGGCCATTCACTGAGAAGGTGCACGTCTACCAACAACGGGTGAACCTGGATCCGCTGCCCCGACAGGACTGGCAGGAAGCTCAGGACCAGGCACCTGCTGTCCGCCTGGTCAAGACTCTAGTGGAACAGGGTTCTGCTGGGATAGACCCTGCTGCCCCTGCCGAAGCCCAACGTCTGTGGCAAGAACGGACCCGGCTATACCTACACCAGGGGAAGTTGTATCGCGAGCTGATTAATCCAAAGACTCACGAGAAGATCCGCCAGCTGGTGATTCCCCAGGCTAAAGTGCCCACCGTCCTGCAAGCATACCATGATGGTGCAGTGCACTTCGGGTGGAAGAAGCTAGAGATGTTGTTAAGAGAGCGGTTCTATTGGAGTGGAATGCGGGAATCTGTGGAGGCCTGGTGCCGAGAATGTGGCCCTTGCGCATTGAGAAGGAAGGACGAGGCCAGCCAGAAGGCACCCCTACACCCGATCATTACACACCAACCGCTGGAGCTGGTTGCCCTTGACCATGTAAAGCTCACCCCCAGCTGAAGTGGGTACACCTACGCTCTGACCATCGTAGACCACTACTCGAGGTTCCTGGTGGTTGTCCCAGTTAAGGACTTAACCGGCCGCACCGCTGCTAAGGCTTTCCAGGCTTATTTCTGTTGACCGCATTGGTACCCGGAGAGGGTGCTTACCGACCAGGGTCCGGCCTTTGAAGCAGAGGTATTCCAGGAATTCTGCCAGTTGTACGGCTGCAAGAAAATCCGGACCACGCCTTACCACGCCCAAACCAATGGCATTTGTGAAAAGATGAACCACTTGGTCCTGGGCCTCCTCAAGACGTTACCACTGGAAGAGCGGAACCTGTGGCTGGAGAAGCTACCTGACCTGGTCGATATGTACAACAACATCCCTTCCAGCTCTACGAAATGCACTCCAGCATACCTGATGAGAGCTCGTCCCGGCCGGCAACCAGTGGATCTGGAAATGGGCTTGGAAGCTTCAGAAGCACTCCTGTCGACAGCTGAATGGGACACTCGGCGGAGGACACAGTACCGACAGGTCCAGGAGTATGTTGAAAAGAACTTGTGCCGGAGTCGGGGACAACAGGAGCAGTGCTTCAACAAGAAGGCGCCTGCCGGTTCCTTCCAACCTGGGGATGTAGTGCTGAAACGGAAAAGAAGGGCCCACAAGCTGGATGATCAATGGGAAAAAACCCCGTATGTAGTCCAGCCCACAGGATGGGAGAATGGGAAGGCCTACCAGATCAGCCATGACCAGGGGGGGACTTTGGCCACGGTTTCCCGAGACCACCTGAAGAAGTGCCCACCAGCATTGAGAGTAGCGGATGAGGCTCCAGTTCCCAGTCCAGTGGAGAAGGAAAAAGAGGTAATCCACACCATGATGGGTGATTTTCCAGCAGACTGGCCTACACAGAACGGTGCGGTGATCCTTCCAGTGATACTGTTCCCACAACCCGTGGATGAAGAAATGATGGAAACGGTTAACCGCGAGCCAGTGCCCAGGGATGTACCTGTACCCAGCTCCCCTACGCCTCCGCCTGCCCCACATGATAGCAGGGAGGAGGAACTGACTGTTCCCTCTGCCCCACTGCCTGTCACCACTGACACCGGACCCCGAAGGTCCACTCGCTCCAACCTAGGTAGACCCCCACTTAGGTACAGGGAAACTACTCTTTAAAAGGGGGGGGCTTTATGTGTTGAGTGTACCAGTTTGAAAGTTTTAAATGATAAGTAAAGATGATCAACCTCTATAAATCACTTGTAAGGCTACATCTGGAATATGGGAACCAGTTTTGGGCTCCACATTTTAAAAAGGACATTCAGAAGTTAGAGTCAGTTCAAAGGTGGGCAACTAGACTACTACAAGGAATGGAAGGCCTCCCATATGATGACAAGTTGAAAAAGTTATTAAGTGATTATTGGCTGCAATGGGGCTTTCTGGCTGGTGCCAGCCTCTCTTCTTAGCACACAGGAACCACAATCCCTACACCATGCTTCAATGGATTCTCTCATCCCAGCCCAGTAAAACTACATATTTTACACAGTCATAAGCAGCCCATGGGCATTCACCTGCATTCAAACCAATAACAGCTCATAGACCAGACAATCCATCTACCACTGGACCAAAGACAGGAAGTTAAATCCACTGCCTGCGGTAACCAACTTAATCCTATAGGCTACTCACACAACAAACCCAACAGAAAGGAAAAAAACATGGCTTCGATTATCCATCCAATGAAAACGCATAACCATTGTGAGCCATTGGACAATGCAATTGGACACATGGTGACATGGTGCACGGCCCAATGAATCAAGTCTTTACTTCATATTCACGGTTTAAGCCCTTGGGTTCTAATGTGCCCAGAGTACATATCCAGAAAGATTCTCTTTCTTTGAGCTAAACACAAGTCAACAATACATTGTAAGCAGATTCTATTACCAGTCCCACACCATTTTGTGACGCATAATCACACAGTGATCCAATTAAGATTCCAAGTCATCGAACATGTCCAAGCCATACGCAGAGGAGGCAATAGAATTAGGAAGCTCAAAGAAAGGGAATCTTTCTGGATATATACTCTGGGCACATTGGAACCCAAAGGCTTAAACCATGAATATGAAGTACAGACTTGATTCATTGGGCCATGCATGGACATAATGGACATAATTCTAATAGGCAGGACAGGTAATAAGGAGCACAAGGGATATGCTAAAATGTGTTGTGTGACAAGACAGACACAGGAAAGGAGATGATAACAGGTGTAGGGACCAACAAGGTGAGACAAGGGGTATCAGGATAGGGTCAAGTAGGTATGAATGTAGTAATGGGGCAGGCATAGAGAATTGTATGCGAATGTGAATTACAATAAGTCACTAAGGAAAGGAATATGTGAGTGTGTGCCTAATGTAAACTAATATTGTACTGGCAAAATTATAGATGGAAAGGGAGAAGGGGAGAGGGGAGAGAGGAGGCTGTAATTGACTACAAGGGTATGAGTTATGAGTGATCATAGGGATAGTGCTACATAAGTGGAAATACCTATGGAGGACCGGATGTGTAAGCGCATACCTTATACAAACCTATAGAGTGCTGATGGGTGAGAGTGTGATGTTAGATATAAGACATCCTATAGTGAATAGTGAGCCGTAATCAAGTGCAACAGGGATATTTCACGTGACTATGGGAACCTGGAAGGTAAAGAAAGGGGAGAAAAAACTGTTAGACAAGGTAATCAGACAAACATGACAAATAAAAAACAAGGAAGAATGGAACTCCATACATACTGGAACCATATATAGTGTGAACACGAAAAAGAACCGGGCGTTAGAAAAAATGTGCACGGCCCAATGAATCAAGTCGGTTCTTCATATTCATGGTTTAAGCCCTTGGGTTCCAACGTGCCCAGAGTATATATCCAGAAAGATTCCCTTTCTTTGAGCTTCCTAATTCTATCGCCTCCTCTGCGTATGGCTGGGACATGTTCGATGACTTGGAATCTTAATTGGGCCACTGTGCGATTATGCGTCACAAAATGGTGTGGGACTGGTAATAGAATCTGCTTACAACGTATTGTTGACTTGTGCTTAGCACAAAGAAAGGGAATCTTTCTGGATATGTACTCTGGACACATTAGAACCCAAGGGCTTAAACCGTGAATATGAAGTACAGACTTGATTCATTGGGCCGTGCACCATGTCACCATGTGTGCAATTGCATTGTCCAATGGCTCACAATGGTTATGCGTTTTCATTGGATGGATAATCGAAGCCATGTTTTTTTCCTTTCTCTTGGGTTTGTTGTGTGAGTAGACTATAGGATTAAGTTAGTTACCGCAGGCAGTGGATTTAGCTTCCTGTCTTTGGTCCAGTGGTAGATTGATTGTTTGGTCTATGAGCTGTTATGGGTTTTAATCCAGGTGAATGCCCATGGGCTGCTTATAACTGTGTGAAATATGTAGTTTTACTGGGCTGGGATGAGAGAATCCATCGAAGCATGGTGTAGGGATTGTGGTTCCTGTGTGCTAAGAAGAAAGGCTGGCACCAGCCAGAAAGCCCCATTACAGCCAATAATCAACCGCTAGCCGCTGGAACTCGTTGCTCTAGATCATGTCAAACTCACACCAAGCAGGAATAGATACATTAGCCCACCATCCCACCCAAAGAGCAACTTCTGCTGCGCAGCTGGCTTTCTAGGCAGCAGCGCTATCGTGATGTCAGCGGGGGACATTGTGACAAGCCAGTGTTCCGTCACTTCATGTTGTGCACTGTTCAAACGGAAAATACATCAACAGGCAGACTACAGAAAAGCTTACTAACAAAGGTTAGAGAGGGGCTTTCTCAGAGGGCTTTTTACAGTTTGTCTATTCCCAATTAGCCGTTTAAGTATGCTTAATGAAAGTACTAATTCTTTCATAGGCCGCCCATTCTTAGTATTTGACGTTCCTTATATTGCGGTATCAGGCTTCGCAGCAGGTTGCAAAACATTCATCACCCATGACTGTCCCCAATTGGGCTCAGAAGCTAAATGTCTATCATGACCTCTCTTTTTGAAAGTCCAAGAGCAAGCAAACTCTTCCTCCAGGAGAGGGAGCCAACAGATCACTAAAGACATCATCATTGCTCAAAGAAAACACCGAAAAACAATGGAAGCTTTAATTGGAGTGGAATCTGATAGACAGCACCTGATGCCAAGTCTGCATCTTCTAACACCTGCAGTCACTGCAGCAGCTGAATCCAATGTGTCCAAAAGGGATCTATTCTATTCAATTGCAAATGATCTAGATAAGACTGAGAATAAGATACTGCACGGGACATAGCAGAGTTGGTCAAGTTGAGTGGAGATGAGTTTGCTATTTGGCACAGCTTTTGCATCAATAAAGCAAGTAAAAGGTGTGAAAGATAAAAAAAAGGGTGAAAGTGTGAAAAGTGAATTGGCCAAATTGAGGTGCATATAAAGTTTTTGCTTTCTTTCAATTCACTAATGGGGCTCATTTGAATCAGGTGAATTGAGTTCTGCTTTTGGAAACTGGGTTAAGAAGGGGTGCACCGGTCCTGGAGGTACTGCAATACCAGGTCAATGCGTGGAGTGGACAGAGCAAGATTTTTTCCATCTCCTTGTTCTAAAAATCCATTTAATATATGGTCCCCAGAGAGGGGACGTATCAGATATTAAACTGATAAGAACAGATTTAATTTTTTTTTTTTTCTGTTTATCAGTAGGACTTCAAAATAACAAAGGTGATCGCCTCCCGTTGCCTGGGAACCGTCCAGGCACAAGAGGGCTATGTGTCACCAGAAGGCGCACACACTTCCTCAAGGCCGGCAGACGTGCAATCCCAGGCACCTTCCAGTACCGACCAAGGTAGCGTCCTCCGAAACTACACTTGATCTTAGCCAAAAGGCCGAGAAGCTATAACCCGAATTGGTTACGGCCTTGAGTGGCACCCTGGCCTATACCGGACACATCTTAGGGAGAGGGAGACAAACCCACGCCTACAGAAGACATTTTGTCACCCAAGCCAACCCTTGAAAAGGCTGTTTTGCAGAGCAAAAACAAGAAGAATGATGCTTTTTGCAGCCGCCGCCCACTGCAATTAATCTGAATAACTCCTCCTCCTCCAAGCACCTCCCCTCCCCCTTGCAGTCTTTCCAATTCATGATACAAAAAGACGGACGGACAGGACAGGACAGGACAGGCTGCCTGACTTTCCGTCACTGCCACCCTTTGCCATCCTTGCCCGTAGAAAGCCCTTTCATCATCCCCAAACCCTAATCTTTTCCCTTCCCTTCCCAGCTGCGTCTCACTCCCTTTCATTAGGAAGTGAGCGCAGCCTTTTCTCCGTTCTGCACATGCGCGACGTTAAACACAAATGCGCAGGCGTGCGTTCCATTAGCCTCACTGCATTCCACTCCCATACAGGAAGTGGGCGCAGCTATTACTACGGTCGCACATAAAAGAACCCACGGCCACCACTGCACACAGCTGACTCCACCACAGGACACCCACTTCTACACCAACGCAGGTAAGACAGGATCGGCACCTCTATGCTCCCGTTACAATCAGGCTCAGTCACCATGTGATAACGCTCTCAACTCTTTAGTTGCAGGCTCCCCTTGCTTCACCTCCACTGGCTGTGCTGCCATTTCCTCTCCCACCTGGAAGGTATACTTTATTCCACTATTTTCCTGTTTCTCTCTTCCCCCTTTTCCCATAACCTACTTTTATCTGCATTTGTGGGGTATCTATATGCTATTTACATCATAGTTTTATTCATTAATATGGAAGGGAAGAGTGCCCATGAGAGTGTTGAACTGCGGAGAGCAAGAGATTAAGCTGCTCCGATTTGCCACCATTGATAAGCTGTTCTCAGTAGATACACATGCTATCCAAACAGCAGCATCCACCATTGCTTCAGCCCACCCATTCAGTGACAGCTCACCAAGTCAGCCAGAGGAGTGGTGTAAGGAATTACACGTAGGCACTGACTCCACACCTTCACATCACAAGAAGGGGGTCTACAGGCTAGTGCAAGAATACGAGCAAGTCTTCAGCAAACATCCGCTAGACTTTTGAAGAATAAAAGGGGTCAAACACTACATCCCCACAAGTGCACACCCACCCATCAAAGAGAGATATAAGCCAAAACTACCTGCACATTACCAGTGTACCAAGGACATGTTGAGCAACATGAAGGAGGCTGGGGTTATCCGTGACAGTTGTAGCCTCTGGGCAGCTCCGTTGGTCCTGTTAAAGAAGAAGGACAGCACCACTCCCCTGTATTGAGGAATAGCTAGCTGCATTGAGAACTGCAAATTATTTTTCTACCCTTGATCTCACTAGTCGCTATTGGCAAGTGTCCGTTGCTGAGGCAGACCGGGAGAAGACCGCCTTTGCCACCCCAATGGGTCTCTGCGAGTTCAAAAGCATGCCCTTCGAGCTGTGCAATTTGCCAGGAACCTTCCAGAGGCTGATGGAATGCTGCTTGGGACACCGAAACTTTGAAACGGTACTGCTATACCTTTATGATGTTATTGTTTATTCTAAAGCAAACAAGATTTTAGGGTGTATAAAAAGGGAGATTAGATCCGGTGATCCCAACGTATTGTTAACCCTCTATAAATCACTTGTAAGGCCACATCTGGAATATGGGGTAAAGTCCTGAGCAGGTTGATAACCATTGGTTTGAGCATGGTAGGGTGTAGTGCGCATCTTCCTGCATCGGTAAAAGCTGCAGAAGTCCTTGAAGATTTCCGCTTCAAAGGCAGTGCCTTGATCTGTGAGGACTCTCTCTGAGTAGCCATGAGGTCTGCATAAGTGTGCTTGGAAGACCTTCGCTGCAGTATGGGCCATTAGATCTTTGACTTGTACCACAACCATAAATCTCGAGTAGTTGTCTACCATCGTAAGTGCATACGTGAGCTCGCCTCGATATTCTGCAACAAAACTCCCTTTTTCGATTTCAGTTTCAGCAAACACTCCTCTTCCTGTAGAAAATATTTATCATTACCTAAGACAGTCATTCTAATGCATGACAATATTAAGGCAATTTAGTTAAAACTTGTTTTAACTCACCTTTAAGGGGATTGATGTATTTCATGGTCAATCCAGGTTTGTCAGTGATGGCACTGACATAATGTATGGCGTCTTTTTCGGGCGTTATCCTTTGCCTTTTCATTGTGAAAATCCAGTTGCCTATATCAAAGCAAATTCTACTACTTGTAAAGTATGCAGAAAATGAAATGTAGAACATATAACATCAACTGCTTAGGAACGCATCATAGGTTAGTACTTAAAAGGATATTGTCATGTTCTAGTCATAATGCAAGCTGGACATTTTTCATGTTACCCTGTAATCGCCGGCCTGTTCTAATGCTCACAAGCCAAGATATAGGCTCAGCTGCTAAGGCTTCCCTCTGCCTTCTGAATGAAACTTGAATATGTCTGGCTCACTGTGTATATAGCAGGTGCTCAGAAAAAATAAGAGTCAATTCAATAGAAATAGCTCTGGCACACTATAGTGATCAATAACGTAAGAAAAGAACTCTTGGAATGCTGAAAATTCTTTATTTGTGCAAAAGGATAATTCATCCAACGTTTCGACCTTGTTTTTAGGTCTTTATCAAGGATAAAGTTATCTAAGATCATAAAGGGTTACAAAACCATATAAACACGTAATTAGTACATAGTACAACATAACAGTACAATATATTGCTACTTGAGAGTACAATGGGTCAAATGACCATGATGCACATACAAAAAATTTTTCCAAAGCCATAGTGAAAACATTTGTACTGAGGAAAGAAAATTTCCACATGACCTATCTGGAGAAACATTCTGGATCAAACAACCAAAAATAGTCAAGCAGGTAAATACACACCTATATGGATAACAGGATGATATGTGTTCAATTGTATAGCGTCATTGCCATTAAGGTACAAATGGAAAACTTGCAATCCTATATAGTGAAGGAAATGAACACATATCATATCAAAGAACACAGGAACATGGGTGTGAGAAAAACCTCAATGTTTATACTTTGTTCTTAAGTACCTTATGCACTTGAGAATTCTAGTGAGTAGATGATGAAAGCCTATTTCAGAACTGGAATCGGTAAATAATTGTAGGTGGAATCTAAATGAAAAGATGGTACAAGTGTTATCATGACACGTGGGCTATAACACAATGGACCGTGTGACAAAGAAGAAAGGAGAGAAAGAAGAGGAAGAAAATGCAACTACCTGTAACATTACGTGATAGTCACTGGTAAGTATCACTTGACAATTCAAGTGAAAAAGGATTCCTTTATTAAAGGGTTCTCAGTCGCCTCAGGATCATGAAATACTAGGGTAAATGATATGAGAATGGGTAAGAAGCACCACTAAAGGAAATATGAGATGCAGGACATATATCTATAAACCCCTGAACTACATGATAGAAATAAAAAGAAGAAAAAAGAAAAAAAAGAAGAAAGAAGAAGAACACATAGAATGCGGAAAGAGAATGGGTACAACTACCTGAGTTACTGCAGGGAGGCCCCTGGTTGGTATTGTGAGGGTTAGTGGAATTCCTTCACTGAAGGGTTCTCAGTTGCCTCAGGTTCGTGAAAAATGCTATAGACAAATAATGCCCGGAGAAAAGGGGTTCATATACAGCGAATAATGGTAATACAAGGTACATGTGTCACATGTAATAGTATATATATATATATTGTACTAAGCTCTACACCAGAAATAGAAAGTAGTCCCTCTGCCTTCTGTCTAGGTGCCCTGAGTTATGTCCTGTAAACTGTCACAGCGACCCAGACACACATGTGTAGTAGGGGAATATCCCTGCTGAGATGCCAGTGCTAGAGCACTCGTTTGCTGTGGAGTTGAACGCTATGTGAGCAGTTCTTACCTTCAATGAGCAGAAGTCTCTTTTTTCAGATTTCAATATCTCTGTGGGTATCTGGCAGAAATATGGAATACTCTTTACTGCTAAGACCCTGTACACCACTCCCACTAAAGGGGGCTTTACACGCTGCGACATCGCTAATGCGGAGTCGTTGGGGTCACGGAATTTGTGACGCACATCCGGCCGCATTAGCGATGTTGCTGCGTGTGACACCGATGAGCGATTTTGCATCGTTGCAAAAACGTGCAAAATCGCTCATCGGTGACATGGGTCTCCATTCTCGATTATCGTTACTGCAGCAGTAACGATGTAGTTCGTCGCTCCTGCGGCAGCACACATCGCTCCGTGTGACACCGCAGAAACGAGGAACCTCTCCTTACCTGCCTCCCAGCCGCTATGAGGAAGGAAGGAGGTGGGCGGGATGTTCCGGCCACTCATCTCCGCCCCTTCGCTGCTATTGGGCGGTCGCTCAGTGACGTCGCTGTGACGCCGCACGGACCGCCCCCTTAGAAAGGAGGCGGTTCGCCGGTCACAGCGACGTCGCCGGGCAGGTAAGTATGTGTGACGGGTCTGGTCGGTGTTGTGCAGCATGGGCAGCGATTTGCCCGTGTCGCGCAACAGATGGGGGCGGGTATCCACACTAGCGATATCGGGACCGATATCGCAGTGTGTAAAGTAGCCTTTAATAAACTGTGTAAAGGATTTTAAGTAAAAATCCACAATAAACCAGCGCTAGATGGGTTTTTATAATTTTATTAATAGACCACAAATAAAAAAATTTTTGCTATCCTTGTTTCAAGACAGAGTATTTGATAATATACAATACACTGATTATTACTAAAACCAAGGACCACATAAAACAAGGACCACATAAAATAAAAAATGAAAGTAATGAGAATAAAATTCTTTTGTATAACCAATTAACTTCGAGGTGATACAATATTCACATTGATTTAGTTTTACCAGTCTAATGTAATGCCCCAGCCGGTGGCATATATTTTGTTTGGTTAATAATTTAGACTTATACAATGAAAGATGTACTATACCACCCCTGGCTAACTTACAAGTTTTAAGTTGTACAATATAAGTTTGCGACGTTATATTCGCCCCCAGGGCCTGGGGGAATAAACCTCACAACAACTTGACCGCAAAAAACACCCCGGATTTCTCCGTTGATTAGGCTGGAACCGCTATGTACAGGATTGACCTGTTAGACTTCCAGAGCGGACGTTTTGAGGCCAGTGGCCGCGACTAGTGCTGGCTCTGGGGGAGATGTATGGTTACCGACATCCCTCTTTACAGAGCCTTTATAACACTTCACAAGGCCACAAACCAGCCGGTCCCGTATTCTCCCAAATGTACTTTCGAAATCAAGCAGTACGAAGCCACTGAAAGCACCAAGATGTTGGCTGCGGACAACAATAAGATCAGCGGTAACTACTCAGCCTCTCCAGCGGGCAGTCCAGACCGTATCCAGTGTCAGCTGACTGATTCCACACAGGAGGAAGTTGCTTGGCAGGTTAGCACCACACAAGGCTCCGATCCGCTTCCAAACGAGCAATGCAGAACCGCTGGAGGTACCAATGTATCCTGGTTGCAGACAAAGGAAATGTCAGCGGTAACCTCTCAACCTCTCCAGCAGGCAATCCGTACCGTGTCCAGTGGAAGCCGGTTGATTCCACACGAGGGAGAGATTACTTGGCAGGTTATCACCGCACAGGTGAGGTAGGCAAAAACAGAGTCCTGATCCGACGCGCGTTTCGGGGGCGTGTAACGGCCCCCTTCCTCAAGGATAACTCAGCTGTTGCCTAGAGCACTATTTATGCATACATTTAATTGGTTATAATTTGCATAAAATTAAACAATGTTTAAATTCAACCAACATTCAATGACCACTACATATATCAATTTGTGAAAGACCGTTCATAATAGCCATATAATATAATTATGTGCAAAGGTTTTTCTAAAGGTTTTTCTAAAAAGACCTATATATAGCCTTGCTTGTATCATCATATACTGGGAAGACAATGTGTATATATGCATATGCTTTTTTACAACAATAAATTTAACAAAAGGACATCATAAAGGTGTAATATAAATTTGCTATAATATGAAAAGCCCCTTATATCTACATCAACCTTGGGCAAGTGAAGCACCAATTTTAATATATATTATGCATATATACACATATATCTCCATGACAATCGCTTTTTTTTTTTTTTTTTTTTTTTCCTTCTCTCCGTATTATTATCAGTACCTATTACTCCTCTACCTATAAAAATATAAATTAATTAAAAGCAAACAGTTCTATATCATTATTGAGTCCATATGGTTTCAAGGTGTTCAATTCAAAAATCCATTGGCTTTCTGCTCGTGACATTTTTTTAATGAAATCGCCACCTCTCCAATCCTTAGTTATTTTTTGTACGCCCCATACTTGGGATCCTTTAAAGGACCCTCCATGTTTTAACACATAATGTCTGGATAGGGGGTGCTTAGTACATTTATTTTTAACACTTCTAATGTGCTCACCCACCCTTTTCCATAGGGGTCTAATAGTTCTCCCAATGTATTTTTTCTGACAGGGACATTGAATGCAATATACTACTCCCTTTGATTGACATGTAATAAATTCTCTAATCATGACTTCTGACTGCCCCTGTAAGAAGGATTTCCGTGAAATATTTTTTGTATTCTTACATACTATACAGCTTTTGCATGGAAAAAAACCTTTCAGGCCAAATAATCCTCCCTTATTAGGTGCTGTAAGATTACGTATGGTGGGTGCCACTAAATTGCCAATATTGTTTGCCTTCCTATATATGAATATAACGTCGCAAACTTATATTGTACAACTTAAAACTTGTAAGTTAGCCAGGGGTGGTATAGTACATCTTTCATTGTATAAGTCTAAATTATTAACCAAACAAAATATATGCCACCGGCCGGGGCATTACATTAGACTGGTAAAACTAAATCAATGTGAATATTGTATCACCTCGAAGTTAATTGGTTATACAAAAGAATTTTATTCTCATTACTTTCATTTTTTATTTTATGTGGTCCTTGTTTTATGTGGTCCTTGGTTTTAGTAATAATCAGTGTATTGTATATTATCAAATACTCTGTCTTGAAACAAGGATAGCAAAAAATTTTTTATTTGTGGTCTATTAATAAAATTATAAAAACCCATCTAGCGCTGGTTTATTGTGGATTTTTACTTAAAATCCTTTACACAGTTTATTAAAGGCTACTTTACACACTGCGATATCGGTCCCGATATCGCTAGTGTGGATACCCGCCCCCATCTGTTGCGCGACACGGGCAAATCGCTGCCCATGCTGCACAACACCGACCAGACCCGTCACACATACTTACCTGCCCGGCGACGTCGCTGTGACCGGCGAACCGCCTCCTTTCTAAGGGGGCGGTCCGTGCGGCGTCACAGCGACGTCACTGAGCGACCGCCCAATAGCAGCGGAGGGGCGGAGATGAGTGGCCGGAACATCCCGCCCACCTCCTTCCTTCCTCATAGCGGCTGGGAGGCAGGTAAGGAGAGGTTCCTCGTTTCTGCGGTGTCACACGGAGCGATGTGTGCTGCCGCAGGAGCGACGAACTACATCGTTACTGCTGCAGTAACGATAATCGAGAATGGAGACCCATGTCACCGATGAGCGATTTTGCACGTTTTTGCAGCGATGCAAAATCGCTCATCGGTGTCACACGCAGCAACATCGCTAATGCGGCCGGATGTGCGTCACAAATTCCGTGACCCCAACGACTCCGCATTAGCGATGTCGCAGCGTGTAAAGCCCCCTTTAGTGGGAGTGGTGTACAGGGTCTTAGCAGTAAAGAGTATTCCATATTTCTGCCAGATACCCACAGAGATATTGAAATCTGAAAAAAGAGACTTCTGCTCATTGAAGGTAAGAACTGCTCACATAGCGTTCAACTCCACAGCAAACGAGTGCTCTAGCACTGGCATCTCAGCAGGGATATTCCCCTACTACACATGTGTGTCTGGGTCCCTGTGACAGTTTACAGGACATAACTCAGGGCACCTAGACAGAAGGCAGAGGGACTACTTTCTATTTCTGGTGTAGAGCTTAGTACAATATATATATATATACTATTACATGTGACACATGTACCTTGTATTACCATTATTCGCTGTATATGAACCCCTTTTCTCCGGGCATTATTTGTCTATAGCATTTTTCACGAACCTGAGGCAACTGAGAACCCTTCAGTGAAGGAATTCCACTAACCCTCACAATACCAACCAGGGGCCTCCCTGCAGAAACTCAGGTAGTTGTACCCATTCTCTTTCCGCATTCTATGTGTTCTTCTTCTTTCTTCTTTTTTTTCTTTTTTCTTCTTTTTATTTCTATCATGTAGTTCAGGGGTTTATAGATATATGTCCTGCATCTCATATTTCCTTTAGTGGTGCTTCTTACCCATTCTCATATCATTTACCCTAGTATTTCATGATCCTGAGGCGACTGAGAACCCTTTAATAAAGGAATCCTTTTTCACTTGAATTGTCAAGTGATACTTACCAGTGACTATCACGTAATGTTACAGGTAGTTGCATTTTCTTCCTCTTCTTTCTCTCCTTTCTTCTTTGTCACACGGTCCATTGTGTTATAGCCCACGTGTCATGATAACACTTGTACCATCTTTTCATTTAGATTCCACCTACAATTATTTACCGATTCCAGTTCTGAAATAGGCTTTCATGATCTACTCACTAGAATTCTCAAGTGCATAAGGTACTGAGACATATACATGTTCACACCATTATAAAGAACAAAGTATAAACATTGAGGTTTTTCTCACACCCATGTTCCTGTGTTCTTTGATATGATATGTGTTCATTTCCTTCACTATATAGGATTGCAAGTTTTCCATTTGTACCTTAATGGCAATGACGCTATACAATTGAACACATATCATCCTGTTATCCATATAGGTGTGTATTTACCTGCTTGACTATTTTTGGTTGTTTGATCCAGAATGTTTCTCCAGATAGGTCATGTGGAAATTTTCTTTCCTCAGTACAAATGTTTTCACTATGGCTTTGGAAAAATTTTTTGTATGTGCATCATGGTCATTTGACCCATTGTACTCTCAAGTAGCAATATATTGTACTGTTATGTTGTACTATGTACTAATTACGTGTTTATATGGTTTTGTAACCCTTTATGATCTTAGATAACTTTATCCTTGATAAAGACCTAAAAACAAGGTCGAAACGTTGGATGAATTATCCTTTTGCACAAATAAAGAATTTTCAGCATTCCAAGAGTTCTTTTCTTACGTTATTGATCACTATAGTGTGCCAGAGCTATTTCTATTGAATTGACTCTTATTTTTTCTGAGCACCTGCTATATACACAGTGAGCCAGACATATTCAAGTTTCATTCAGAAGGCAGAGGGAAGCCTTAGCAGCTGAGCCTATATCTTGGCTTGTGAGCATTAGAACAGGCCGGCGATTACAGGGTAACATGAAAAATGTCCAGCTTGCATTATGACTAGAACATGACAATATCCTTTTAAGTACTAACCTATGATGCGTTCCTAAGCAGTTGATGTTATATGTTCTACATTTCATTTTCTGCATACTTTACAAGTAGTAGAATTTGCTTTGATATAGGCAACTGGATTTTCACAATGAAAAGGCAAAGGATAACGCCCGAAAAAGACGCCATACATTATGTCAGTGCCATCACTGACAAACCTGGATTGACCATGAAATACATCAATCCCCTTAAAGGTGAGTTAAAACAAGTTTTAACTAAATTGCCTTAATATTGTCATGCATTAGAATGACTGTCTTAGGTAATGATAAATATTTTCTACAGGAAGAGGAGTGTTTGCTGAAACTGAAATCGAAAAAGGGAGTTTTGTTGCAGAATATCGAGGCGAGCTCACGTATGCACTTACGATGGTAGACAACTACTCGAGATTTATGGTTGTGGTACAAGTCAAAGATCTAATGGCCCATACTGCAGCGAAGGTCTTCCAAGCACACTTATGCAGACCTCATGGCTACTCAGAGAGAGTCCTCACAGATCAAGGCACAGCCTTTGAAGCGGAAATCTTCAAGGACTTCTGCAGCTTTTACCGATGCAGGAAGATGCGCACTACACCCTACCATGCTCAAACCAATGGTTATCAACCTGCTCAGGACTTTACCCCATATTCCAGATGTGGCCTTACAAGTGATTTATAGAGGGGTAACAATACGTTGGGATCACCGGATCTAATCTCCCTTTTTATACACCCTAAAATCTTGTTTGCTTTAGAATAAACAATAACATCATAAAGGTATAGCAGTACCGTTTCAAAGTTTCGGTGTCCCAAGCAGCATTCCATCAGCCTCTGGAAGGTTCCTGGCAAATTGCACAGCTCGAAGGGCATGCTTTTGAACTCGCAGAGACCCATCGGGGTGGCAAAGGCGGTCTTCTCCCGGTCTGCCTCAGCAACGGACACTTGCCAATAGCGACTAGTGAGATCAAGGGTAGAAAAATAATTTGCAGTTCTCAATGCAGCTAGCTATTCCTCAATACAGGGGAGTGGTGCTGTCCTTCTTCTTTAACAGGACCAACGGAGCTGCCCAGAGGCTACAACTGTCACGGATAACCCCAGCCTCCTTCATGTTGCTCAACATGTCCTTGGTACACTGGTAATGTGCAGGTAGTTTTGGCTTATATCTCTCTTTGATGGGTGGGTGTGCACTTGTGGGGATGTAGTGTTTGACCCCTTTTATTCTTCAAAAGTCTAGCGGATGTTTGCTGAAGACTTGCTCGTATTCTTGCACTAGCCTGTAGACCCCCTTCTTGTGATGTGAAGGTGTGGAGTCAGTGCCTACGTGTAATTCCTTACACCACTCCTATGGCTGACTTGGTGAGCTGTCACTGAATGGGTGGGCTGAAGCAATGGTGGATGCTGCTGTTTGGATAGCATGTGTATCTACTGAGAACAGCTTATCAATGGTGGCAAATCGGAGCAGCTTAATTTCTTGCTCTCCGCAGTTCAACACTCTCATGGGCACTCTTCCCTTCCATATTAATGAATAAAACTATGATGTAAATAGCATATAGATACCCCACAAATGTAGATAAAAGTAGGTTATGGGAAAAGGGGGAAGAGAGAAACAGGAAAATAGTGGAATAAAGTATACCTTCCAGGTGGGAGAGGAAATGGCAGCACAGCCAGTGGAGGTGAAGCAAGGGGAGCCTGCAACTAAAGAGTTGAGAGCGTTATCACATGGTGACTGAGCCTGATTGTAACGGGAGCATAGAGGTGCCGATCCTGTCTTACCTGCGTTGGTGTAGAAGTGGGTGTCCTGTGGTGGAGTCAGCTATGTGCAGTGGTGGCCGTGGGTTCTTTTATGTGCGACCGTAGTAATAGCTGCGCCCACTTCCTGTATGGGAGTGGAATGCAGTGAGGGTAATGGAACGCACGCCTGCGCATTTGTGTTTAACGTCGCGCATGTGCAGAACGGAGAAAAGGCTGCGCTCACTTCCTAATGAAAGGGAGTGAGACGCATCTGGGAAGGGAAGGGAAAAGATTAGGGTTTGGGGATGATGAAAGGGCTTTCTACGGACAAGGATGGCAAAGGGTGGCAGTGACGGAAAGTCAGGCAGCCTGTCCTGTCCTGTCCTGTCCGTCCGTCTTTTTGTATCATGAATTGGAAAGACTGCAAGGGGGAGGGGAGGTGCTTGTGTCCAAAAGGAGGAGTTATTCAGATTCATTGCAGTGGGCGGCGGCTGCAAAAAGCACCATTCTTCTTGTTTTTGCTCTGCAAAACAGCCTTTTCAAGGGTTGGCTTGGGTGACAAAATGTCTTCTGTAGGCGTGGGTTTGTCTCCCTCTCCCTAAGATGTGTCCGGTATAGGCCAGGGTGCCACTCAAGGCCGTAACCAATTCGGGTTATAGCTTCTCGGCCTTTTGGCTAAGATCAAGTGTAGTTTCGGAGGACGCTACCTTGGTCGGTACTGGAAGGTGCCTGGGATTGCACGTCTGCCGGCCTTGAGGAAGTGTGTGCGCCTTCTGGTGACACATAGCCCTCTTGTGCCTGGACGGTTCCCAGGCAACGGGAGGCGATCACCTTTGTTATTTTGAAGTCCTACTGATAAACAGAAAAAAAAAAAAATTAAATCTGTTCTTATCAGTTTAATATCTGATACGTCCCCTCTCTGGGGACCATATATTAAATGGATTTTTAGAACAAGGAGATGGAAAAAATCTTGCTCTGTCCACTCCACGCATTGACCTGGTATTGCAGTACCTCCAGGACCGGTGCACCCCTTCTTAACCCAGTTTCCAAAAGCAGAACTCAATTCACCTGATTCAAATGAGCCCCATTAGTGAATTGAAAGAAAGCAAAAACTTTATATGCACCTCAATTTGGCCAATTCACTTTTCACACTTTCACCCTTTTTTTTATCTTTCACACCTTTTACTTGCTTTATTGATGCAAAAAGCTGTGCCAAATAGCAAACTCATCTCCACTCAACTTGACCAACTCTGCTATGTCCCGTGCAGTATCTTATTCTCAGTCTTATCTAGATCATTTGCAATTGAATAGAATAGATCCCTTTTGGCTGCTTATGACTGTGTAAAATATGTAGTTTTACTGGGCTGGGATGAGAGAATCCATTGAAGCATGGTGTAGGGATTGTGGTTCCTGTGTGCTAAGAAGAGAGGCTGGCACCAGCCAGAAAGCCCCATTGCAGCCAATAATCACTTAATAACTTTTTCAACTTGTCATCATATGGGAGGCCTTCCATTCCTTGTAGTAGTCTAGTTGCCCACCTTTGAACTGACTCTAACTTCTGAATGTCCTTTTTAAAATGTGGAGCCCAAAACTGGTTCCCATATTCCAGATGTAGCCTTACAAGTGATTTATAGAGGTGTAACAATACGTTGGGATCACGGGATCTAATCTCCCTTTTTATACACCCTAAAATCTTGTCCCAAGCAGCATTCCATCAGCCTCTGGAAGGTTCCTGGCGCATTGCACAGCTCGAAGGGCATGCTTTTGAACTCGCAGAGACCCATAGGGGTGGCGAAGGCGGTCTTCTCCCGGTCTGCCTCAGCAACGGACACTTGCCAATAGTGACTAGTGAGATCAAGGGTAGAAAAATAATTTGCAGTTCTCAATGCAGCTAGCAATTCCTCAATACGGGGAGTGGTGCCGTCCTTCTTTTTTAACAGGATCAACAGAGCTGCCCAAAGGCTACAACTGTCACGGATAACCCCAGCCGCCTTCATGTTGCTCAACATGTCCTTGGTACACTGGCAATGTGAAGGTGGTATTGGCTTATAGCTCTCTTTGATGGGTGGGTGTGCACCTGTGGGGATGTGGTGTTGGACCCCTTTTATTCCCCCAAAATCTAGCGGGCTTCCCACCGGTAACCCGCTCCCCAGCTTGGATGGATGCTGAGGGAGCCCCTTTTGCCCGCAGGCTCTGGCCCTGGGAACTGTAGCCTTGGCGGTGACTGTGCTTCCCTCTACGGTGTGAGCTGTTGCCTTCAATCGGGTCTTGACTGCTGGGAAACCCTGGAGGTTCCTGTCGCTAACGGATTTGACCGGTTTTACGGCGACTCCTAGCCTGGTCGGGGTCCGTAGGCCCTGCCGGATGGTGCTGGCTTCTCTTCACTCCCCGATCTGGTACCGGCGGGCCACCGCCCATCCCCGGTCCGTACGGTTCACTCCAATCAGCCTCTCCTGCAGAAGGTCACCACCGTCTGCCAACCTTGCTGAGTGCCCGGGCCACACACCCGGACACGGTCAGTCTCCTCTCCTCTTCACTTCTCTAACTCCAAAACTGATCTCTAATCTGACTCCTTTTCCCGCCTCCAGGACTGTGAACTCCTCGGTGGGTGGGATCAACCGCCTGGCCCACCCCCTGGTGTGGACATCAGCCCCTGGAGGAAGGCAACTAGGATTTGTGTTTAGCTTCGGTGTGCCTAGCCGGAGTGTAGAGTGTGTTGGTGTAGTACCTGTGACGACCTGGCTTGTCCAGGGCGCCACATTCCCCTATAGCAAAATGCAGACCGTCCGCGGGCTGCCCGTCCATCACCGGTTTTATTTTCACAACTGAAAAAGAATAAAACGGTAAAACATGTAAAAGCATCATAAACATTTTACAACGGTACAGCTTCCGCTCTTCTCCCACCCAAACAACCTGGCCCTGATGCTGCCCCTAAGAAGCGGGCAGCACCCCTTGACCCCAGTCCAGCACCAAGTTGCCCGAGCGGGTTCTGTCTCTTTCAGGGGGCCCACGTCCAAGGGGACCCCTGAACCCCCGGAGGATCGCCACCGGTTACGGTAGTGGCGGGCCTAGGCCATCCCTTTCCTCCAGGCCCATCCTCCCAAATCAGCCTCTCCTGGTCGGTAAGCACCCTCTCCGGGTACCAATGCGGTCAACAGAAATAAGCCTGGAAAGCCTTAGCAGCGGTGCGGCCGGTTAAGTCCTTAACTGGGACAACCACCAGGAACCTCGAGTAGTGGTCTACGATGGTCAGAGCGTAGGTGTACCCACTTCGGCTGGGGGTGAGCTTTACATGGTCAAGGGCAACCAGCTCCAGCGGTTGGTGTGTAATGATCGGGTGTAGGGGTGCCTTCTGGCTGGCCTCGTCCTTCCTTCTCAATGCGCAAGGGCCACATTCTCGGCACCAGGCCTCCACAGATTCCCGCATTCCACTCCAATAGAACCGCTCTCTTAACAACATCTCTAGCTTCTTCCACCCGAAGTGCACTGCACCATCATGGTATGCTTGCAGGACGGTGGGCACGTTAGCCTGGGGAATCACCAGCTGGCGGATCTTCTCGTGAGTCTTTGGATTAATCAGCTCGCGATACAACTTCCCCTGGTGTAGGTATAGCCGGGTCCGTTCTTGCCACAGATGTTGGGCTTCGGCAGGGGCAGCAGGGTCTATCCCAGCAGAACCCTGTTCCACTAGAGTCTTGACCAGGCGGACAGCAGGTGCCTGGTCCTGAGCTTCCTGCCAGTCCTGTCGGGGCAGCGGATCCAGGTTCACCCGTTGTTGGTAGACGTGCACCTTCTCAGTGAATGGCCGGTGAAATGCAGGCAACTCGATCTCTTCGAGGTCATCATCCTCTGGCCCCTCTTCCGACAGGTGGGGCATCCGGGAGAGTGCATTGGCATTGACGTTGGTACGGCCGGCCCGGTACTTGATGGTGAAATCGTAGTTGGCTAACCTGGTCACCCACCGCTGCTCCAACGCGCCCAGCTTGGCCATATCTAGATGGGTCAGCAGGTTATTGTCTGTGTACGCGGTGAATTTGGCTGCTGCCAGGTAATGGCGGAACCGCTCGGTGATAGCCCACACCAGTGCCAAGAGCTCAAGCTTGAAGGAGATGTAGTTCTCAGGGTTCCTCTCAGTCGGTCGGAGTTTTCGGCTAGCATAAGCTATTACCTTTTCCCTTCTGTCTTGGACCTGGGATAGAACAGCCCCCAAGCCCACATTGCTGGCGTCGGTGTAGAGGATGAATGGGCGGCTGTAGTCAGGGTACGCTAGGATTTCCTCTCCGGTCAGGGCTGTTCTCAGCTGGCGGAAGGATTCCTCATGCTTTTCTTCCCACACCAATGGGGCTACTAGGGATCTACCACCCTTGGTCTGTCCTACGAGGAGGTCTTGCATGGGGGCAGCCATCTTTGTGTACCCCTTAATGAAGCGACGGTAATATCCCACCAGGCCCAGAAACTGCCTCACTTCCCTCACTGTGGTCGGTCTCGGCCAGTCTTGGATGGCGGTGATCTTCTCGGGGTTGGGGGCGACACCTTCCGCACCAACCACATGTCCTAGGTACTGCACTCTGGGTTTCAGCAGATGACACTTTGAGGGCTTCAACTTCATCCCATACTTGGCAAGGGACGCGAACACCTCGGCTAGGTGCTCCAGGTGGGCTTCATACGTCTGTGAGTACACAATCACATCATCCAAGTACAGCAAAACGGTCCCATAGGCAGTCTTCTCTCGGTCTTCCGGTGCCACGGCCACCTGCCAGTACCCGCTGGTGAGGTCAAGGGTGGAGAAGTAGTTAGCGGTTCTCAGCGAGGCCAGGGACTCTTTGATGCGGGGCAGAGGGTAAGCATCCTTATGCGTTATCTGGTTAATCTTCCGGTAATCCACACACATCCGCATGGTGCCATCCTTCTTCTTAACCAGCACCAACGGAGCGGCCCAGGGACTACAGCTGTCCCTAATAACCCCTGCCTCCTTCATGTTCCTCAATATGTCTTTGGCGCATTGGTAGTGCGCAGGGGGAATAGGCCTGTATCTCTCTTTAATAGGGGAGTGTGTACCGGTAGGGATGTGGTGTTGAACCCCTTTAATCTGCCCAAAATCTAGAGGGTGCTTGCTAAAAACCCGCTCATACTCCTGTACCACCCGGTATACCCCTTCCTTGTGGTGTATGGGGGTATCATCAGTGCCGACATGTAGCTCTCGATACCACTCGCCTAACTCCCCCAGGGATGAGTGGGAACCGGCAGCAGGCGGTGTGACCGGGGGAACGGCTTCATGGATCGTGTGGGGATCTAGAGTGAGCAATTTGGCAAGGGTAGCGTACCGGGTGGTGCATGAATGCACACATATTGGTTTTATAATCTTATTGTATTACTTTATATTCTTATTTCACTTGTGCATATCTCCACCATAATCCTGGCTAAGAAATATAGCTTTTTTTGGGGTACACAGGTAGTAAGGTCTTCTTTCTATTTCTTTAGGGGTGATATAGCCTGGTGGAACTCTAGACCTCTAACATTATATATGCACCCTTTTTCTTTATGGTTCTTGGACACCTTATAACATTCTTCCATACATATATATCTTTCTCATAAATTATAAATAATTAGGCATTTTTATATATTTTATTTACATTTTCATAAATAACTTTTTACAAAGCATGGGGGACATTCTCACATACATATAATTTTCATGTACGCATTCTGAAAATTTACGCATAAACCGTACACACTCCTTTTTGTAACAATTTCTATAACTCATTCGCTGAACTCTCATCCCGGATATTCATTCTTACACCGAATTTCCTGTTATAACACAACATTCATGATTTTTATTCAATTTATTTTTATTTTTTAGGTTTATTAGTAGTGATGAGCGAGTACTAAAAAGCTCGGGTGCTCGAAGCTTGGGCCGAGCCTCCCAAGATACTCGTGTACTCGGCCCGAGCACCGAGCCCAATGTTATCCTATGGGAGACCCGAGTATTTTTGTGAAATGACCACTGGCAGCATGTAGAAACCCTAAAAATGGCACAAAAGTCTCCGAAGAGTGCTCAAATGACATGGCAACAGCATGGGGAAGACCCCTTGAAGCATTTATCACTCAAAAGTCACAGCTTTGAATAATTTTGTCCGCGTTTTACGCCATTTTTACGGACTCACCAGAAAACCTTCCAAAATGACACCAAAATGATTTTTCATAGCGGAAATGTTAAGGGCACATACCCAATAGTGAGATAGAGCTAATGTATGTTACTTTTTGAGATCAATACATGAAAGATTTTACGTAAAACATTGTGTGGCACTCCGATGTCCCTGAGAAGAGACGTACATAAAGGCCTCTGAGTCTAATGTGCCCATTTTGAGGAACTGAGTCTTTGTAGTATTTTCCTTTGCCAGGGCAGTCCAAAATTGTGAGGTTCACCAATGCCCCTGCATACAGACGTGCATGATGGCCTGTAAACCTGAAGTGCCCATTGTAAGGAAGTGGGTCTATTGTAGTATAGCCCTTAGGCAGGGCAGCCAAAAATTGGGAGGCTCCACGTTGTCCCTGGATAGAGACGTGCATGAGGGCCTCAAAACATTAAGTGTCCAGTGTCAGGAAGTGGGTGTATTATAATATAGCCCTTAGGCAGGGCAGCCAAAAATTGGGAGGCTCCACGTTGTCCCTGGATAGAGACGTGCATGAGGGCCTGTAAACCTGAAGTGCCCATTGGAAGGAAGTGGGTCTTTTGTAGTATAGCCCTTTGGCAGGGCAGCCAAAAATTGGGAGGCTCCACGTTGTCCCTGGATAGAGACGTGCATGAGGGCCTGTAAACCTGAAGTGCCCATTGGAAGGAAGTGGGTCTTTTGTAGTATAGCCCTTTGGCAGGGCAGCCAAAAATTGGGAGGCTCCACGTTGTCCCTGGATAGAGACATGCATGAGGGCCTCAAAACATTAAGTGTCCATTGTCAGGAAGTGGGTGTATTATAGTATAGCCCTTAGGCAGGGCAGCCAAAAATTGGGAGGCTCCACGTTGTCCCTGGATAGAGACGTGCATGAGGGCCTGTAAACCTGAAGTGCCCATTGGAAGGAAGTGGGTCTTTTGTAGTATAGCCCTTTGGCAGGGCAGCCAAAAATTGGGAGGCTCCACGTTGTCCCTGGATAGAGACGTGCATGAGGGCCTCAAAACATTAAGTGTCCATTGTCAGGAAGTGGGTGTATTATAGTATAGCCCTTTGGCAGGGCAGCCAAAAATTGGGAGGCTCCACGTTGTCCCTGGATAGAGACGTGCATGAGGGCCTCAAAACATTAAGTGTCCATTGTCAGGAAGTGGGTGTATTATAGTATAGCCCTTAGGCAGGGCAGCCAAAAATTGGGAGGCTCCACGTTGTCCCTGGATAGAGACGTGCATGAGGGCCTCAAAACATTAAGTGTCCATTGTCAGGAAGTGGGTCTTTTGTAGTATAGCCCTTTGGCAGGGCAGCCAAAAATTGGGAGGCTCCACGTTGTCCCTGGATAGAGACGTGCATGAGGGCCTCAAAACATTAAGTGTCCATTGTCAGGAAGTGGGTGTATTATAGTATAGCCCTTTGGCAGGGCAGCCAAAAATTGGGAGGCTCCACGTTGTCCCTGCATAGAGACGTGCATGAGGGCCTCAAAACATTGTTCCCATTGCAAAGGAGCGGGTCTCCTGTCGTTGTAATGTCCATTCTGCAAAGAATGGGCGAAAAAATTTACCACTGGGGGTATACCTGAAACAAAGGCCTAACTCTTGTAACGGTCATCATGGTGGCGCATGAGGAGAAGGAGGAGCAGTCCAGCGATTATCCAAAGTCCAGAAGTGTGTACCCATGGGTGACTGGAGGTACATGGCAAATTCCCGTTACAAACTTTAAATTCCGCTCTCATTTGCTGGTGGTGTGGTGAAGTCTGGCCCAATCCAACCCTTGTTCATCTTGATCAGAGTCAGCCTGTCAGCATTTTCAGTTGACAGGCGGGTGCGTTTATCTGTAATGATTCCACCTGCGGCACTAAAAACACGCTCTGACAAAACGCTAGCGGCAGGGCAGGCCAGGACTTCCAAGGCGTAGAGAGCCAATTCATGCCACGTGTCCACCTTGGATACCCAATAATTGTAAGGCACAGAGGAATGTCGGAGTACAGTTGTTCGATCTGCAAGGTACTCCTTGAGCATCTGGGCAAACTTAGGATTTCTTGTGGCACTACCCCGCACCTCAGGGGCTGTGGTACGTGAGGGGCTGAGAAAACTGTCCCACATCTTAAAGACTGTTCCCCTACCTCTGGCGGATTGGACTTGTGCCTCTCTCGGCTGTACGCCTTGGTTGTCCACTGATTCCTGACCTATGCCGCTAGCGTTTTGTGAGGGGAATGCTTTGCCTACTTCCGTGACTATGGCCTTCCGGAACTGCTGCATTTTGGTTGACCTCTCCGCCTCGGGAATAAGAGACATAAAGTTCTCCTTGTAGCGTGGGTCTAACAGTGTTACCAACCAGTAATGATTGTCGGCCAAGATGTTCTTAACGCGAGGGTCACGAGACAGGCAGCTTACCATAAAGTCAGCCATGTGCGCCAGACTCTTAACAGCCAGGACTTCAGTAGCCTGACCAACACGTTGACTGAACATGCTGTCCTCCTCCTCCTCCTCCTCCTCCTCATCTACCCTGTCCTCTGGCCAGCCACGCTGAACCGAGGATATGACTGGTGTGCATGTCATATCCTCAATTTGGCCGGAGATTTGCTCCATGTCTTCATCCTCCTCCTCGTCATAGTCCTCCACTGCACGTTGTGATGAGACGAGGCTGGGCTGTGTGTTATCACCCACACCCACTACTGTTTCTTGCTGCAACTCATCGCGCTCCGCCTGCAATGCATCATGTTTGGTTTTGAGCAGAGACCGTTTTAGAAGGCAGAGTAGCGGTATGGTGACGCTAATAATGGCGTCATCACCACTCACCATCTTGGTGGAGTCCTCAAAGTTTTGGAGGATGGTACATAGGTCGGACATCCATCTCCACTCCTCAGGTGTTATTTGTGGAGTTTGACCCATTTCCCGACGGCTTAGGTGATGCAGGTACTCAACAACTGCCCTCTTCTGCTCACATATCCTGACCAACATGTGCAGAGTTGAATTCCAACGCGTGGGGACATCACACACCAGTCTGTGAGCCGGAAGATGCAAACTGCGCTGAAAGCCGGCAAGGCCGGCTGAAGCAGTAGGTGACTTTCGAAAATGTGCAGACAGGCGGCGAACTTTTACCAGCAGATCAGACAGCTCTGGGTATGACTTTAGAAACCGCTGAACCACGAGGTTGAGCACATGGGCCACGCATGGAACATGTGTCAGCTGGCCTCGCCTCAAAGCCGCCACCAGGTTCCGGCCATTGTCACACACGACCTTTCCTGGCTTTAGGTTCAGAGGTGTGAGCCAGTGATCTGCCTGCTGTTTCAGAGCTGTCCACAGCTCTTCTGCATTGTGGGGTTTGTCACCTATGCAGATTAGCTTCAGCACAGCCTGTTGCCGCTTCGCCGAGGCAGTGCTGCAGTGCTTCCAGCTTGGGACTGGTGTGGAGGGTACAGTGGATGAGGATGCGCAGGAGGAGGAGGAGGCTGAAGAGCATGACATTCCGGAGCTGTAGAGTGTGGGTGAAACACTGACTGAGGTAGGGCCTGCAAACCTTGGTGTGGGAAGGACGTGTTCCATCCCTCGCTCAGACTGGGTCCCAGCTTCCACAATATTAACCCAGTGTGCCGTCAACGAGATGTAGCGGCCTTGCCCACAAGCACTTGTCCACGTGTCTGTGGTTAGGTGGACTTTGGGTGAAACAGCGTTGTTCAGGGCACGTGTGATGTTTTGTGACACGTGGTTATGCAACGCGGGGACGGCACACCGGGAGAAATAGTGGCGGCTGGGGACCGAGTAACGTGGGACAGCTGCCGCCATCAGGTCGCGGAATGCTTCTGTCTCCACCAGCCTAAAAGGCAACATTTCCAGCGCAAGCAGTCGCGAAATGTTAGCATTTAGAACTGTGGCATGTGGGGTGTTGGCAGTGTATTTGCGCCTGCGTTCAAAGGTTTGCTGAATGGATAACTGAACGCTGCGCTGGGACAAGGACGTGCTTGATGATGGTGTTATTTCTGAGTAGGCAACTGCAGGTGCAGGACCGGAGGAGGCTTGTTCGCAGGCAGCATGGACAGGGGATTGGCTCGCATGCACAACCAGCGAAGACGTAGCAGTGACATTAGCAAGCACTGCTCCTCGACTCTGTTGTACTTCCCACAAAGTCGGGTGCTTGGCTGACATGTGCCTGATCATGCTGGTGGTGGTCAGGCTGCTAGTTTTGGTACCCCTGCTGATGCTGGCATGGCAGGTGTTGCAAATGACCTTTTTAGAATCATCTGGATCCAACTTAAAAAACTGCCAGACTCGGGAAGACCTAACATTTGTACAGGCACCTTGTGTCGTGTTGTTGTTCCGGGGAACGGTTGCCTGACTTCTGCCTGGAGCCACCACCCTGCTTCTTACTGCCTGTTGGGATGCTACGCCTCCCTCCCCGTGTGCACTGCTGTCCTCGCTCTGCATATCCTCCTGCCAGGTTGGGTCAGTTACTGGATCATCCACCACGTCGTCTTCCTCTTCCGCACCCTGCTCCTCCTCCTGACTTCCTGACAATTGTGTCTCATCATCGTCCACCCCTTGTTGAGACACGTTGCCAACTTCGTGAGAACGTGGCTGCTCAAATATTTGGCCATCTGTACATACGATCTCCTCATGACCCACTTCAACATGAGCTGGCGAGAGGCCAGAATGTGCGAATGGAAACGTGAACAGCTCTTCCGAGTGTCCAAGTGTGGGATCATTAATGTCCGAGGACGTGTACTCAGCCTTGTGGTAGGAAGGAGGATCAGGTTCTGAAATGTGCGGTGCAGTATCACGGCTACTGACACTTGACCGTGTGGAAGACAGAGTGTTTGTGGTGGTGCCAATCTGACTGGAAGCATTATCCGCTATCCAACTAACAACCTGTTGACACTGGTCTTGGTTCAAGAGCGGTGTACTGCTGCGGTCCCCAAGAATTTGGGACAGGACGTGCGAGCGACTAGATGTGGCCCTTTGTTGTGGCAAAATTAGAGCTTGCCCACGACCTCGGCCTCTGCCTGCACCACCATCACGTCCACTTCCTTGTTCCTTGCCAACGCCCTTGCGCATTTTGCAATGCTGTGCTGACGTGTATTCACTAGACTTGGGCGTTATATCAAAGTTTGTGCAAATTGTGCACCTGTACGCTGCCACCGACAGGCACACACGTGCGGTTTTTAAATGCAAGCACGGACGCACTAAGAACCTAACAGGTTTTAGGAGCAAAAATTAATGATGAGAACTCTGACACTATCAGCCACTGCTGACTGACGTGTATTATACACTACACTTGTGCGTTATATAATAGTTTGGTAAAAACGCACACAAGTGCACCTGTACGCTGCCACCGACAGGCACACACGTGCGGTTTTTAAATGCAAGCACGGACGCACTAAGAACCTAACACAGGTTTTAGGAGCAAAAATTAATGACGAGAACTCTGACACTATCAGCCACTGCTGACTGACGTGTATTATACACTACACTTGTGCGTTATATAATAGTTTGGTAAAAACGCACACAAGTGCACCTGTACGCTGCCACCGACAGGCACACACGTGCGGTTTTTAAATGCAAGCACGGACGCACTAAGAACCTAACACAGGTTTTAGGAGCAAAAATTAATGACGAGAACTCTGACACTATCAGCCACTGCTGACTGACGTGTATTATACACTACACTTGTGCGTTATATAATAGTTTGGTAAAAACGCACACAAGTGCACCTGTACGCTGCCACCGACAGGCACACACGTGCGGTTTTTAAATGCAAGCACGGACGCACTAAGAACCTAACACAGGTTTTAGGAGCAAAAATTAATGACGAGAACTCTGACACTATCAGCCACTGCTGACTGACGTGTATTATACACTACACTTGTGCGTTATATAATAGTTTGGTAAAAACGCACACAAGTGCACCTGTACGCTGCCACCGACAGGCACACACGTGCGGTTTTTAAATGCAAGCACGGACGCACTAAGAACCTAACACAGGTTTTAGGAGCAAAAATTAATGACGAGAACTCTGACACTATCAGCCACTGCTGACTGACGTGTATTATACACTACACTTGTGCGTTATATAATAGTTTGGTAAAAACGCACACAAGTGCACCTGTACGCTGCCACCGACAGGCACACACGTGCGGTTTTTAAATGCAAGCACGGACGCACTAAGAACCTAACACAGGTTTTAGGAGCAAAAATTAATGACGAGAACTCTGACACTATCAGCCACTGCTGACTGACGTGTATTATACACTACACTTGTGCGTTATATAATAGTTTGGTAAAAACGCACACAAGTGCACCTGTACGCTGCCACCGACAGGCACACACGTGCGGTTTTTAAATGCAAGCACGGACGCACTAAGAACCTAACACAGGTTTTAGGAGCAAAAATTAATGACGAGAACTCTGACACTATCAGCCACTGCTGACTGACGTGTATTATACACTACACTTGTGCTTTATATAAGAGTTTGGTAAAAACGCACACAGGTGCACCTGTACGCTGCCACCGACAGGCACACACGTGCGGTTTTTAAATGCACGCACGGACGCACTAAGAACCTAACAGCCGCAGCCCCTAGTAGAAGAGCAATAACGTATAGGAGGAAAATCGGGTGCGTGCCGCGCTGTCACCAAAGGAAACTGATGTTAATTATTTCATCTCTTTATTCTTTTTTCCGGTCAATGTGTTTCAGAGATCACTGTCTCCTTCATCAGGGCAAAAAAAGAACAGTATGCAATCAAAGGAGGAAGAACCTCTATATATACACATATGGAGCTACGTCAGAGGACTGACTGCTGTATTTCAAATACTGCCGGGATGGTCAACTGTTACAATACCGGCCATAAAAGTTCTCAAGTGATATATTGAGAAACATTTATAAAATCACTGGGGTATAGTGTTTCAAATTTCATCAGCTTTTTGAGACAAAAATCAGAAAAAGAAGAAGAAGAAGGACAAAATGAAAAAAAGAAAAAAAAGAAGAAAAAAAAAACAAAAAGGGAGCATTGAGCTCCAGACCCTGTATTGAGTCTTAGAAGTGTAGTGACAAGTGCATCTGTCCACAACCCTGTAAGGGTGAACGGGATGACGGACAAGAAAAATTATGTTCGTGGCAAAAAATGGTGGTGTTGCTATATAAAATTGCATTAAGAATAAAGAAAGGAAAAATTTCTTTATAAAAGTAGTGAAGAAAAAAGTGGAAAAAAGGGGAGTGTAAGCCATTTTACTAATAAATAGTGATGAGCGAGCATGCTTGTTACTACTCGGTACTCGCACGAGTATCACTGTACTCGGTCTACTCGACGGGGACCGAGTAATCTCGCGATACTCGTGCTGTACTCGTGGTCTTCATCCCTGCATGTTGGCGCTCTTTTGAGAGCCAGCCCTCATGCAGGGATTGGCTGGCAGACCACTGCAATGCCAGCCCTGTTAGTTGTGGAATTGCAGTGATTGGCCGGCCTGCACAGCGTGACCGAGCCTTTATACCGGCGGGCGCACAGCTATCCAGACAGTCAGTGCAGGGAAAGGGTCGCTGCTTCAGGGAAAGGTTTGCGGCCCTTTATAGCTATTTCCGTAGCAGGGCTGCAAACAGTGTGACCAAAAGTCCTTCTCAGGACTATTCTAGTTGTATACAGGCAGGCAGGGTATAGCCAGGTCGGAGTACAGTAGCAGAGTCCTTCTCAGGACTATTGTTGCTGTATACAGGCAGGGTATAGCCAGGTTGGAATACAGGCTAGAGACCAAAAGAGTCCTTGTCAGGACTATTGTAGCAGTATACAGGCAGGCAGGCAGGCAGGCAGGGTATATAGCCATTCCTAGTGGTGACCGTATACCAGCCTTCATCATATCTGGGGCTGGTGTACACAGTCTAAAACAGTCCTGATAGTGTCAGACTTCTCAGCAATTGTCGCTCCTAAAACCTGTTAGGTTCTTAGTGCGTCCGTGCTTGCATTTAAAAACCGCACGTGTGTGCCTGTCGGTGGCAGCGTACAGGTGCACTTGTGTGCGTTTTTACCAAACTATTATATAACGCACAAGTGTAGTGTATAATACACGTCAGTCAGCAGTGGCTGATAGTGTCAGAGTTCTCGTCATTAATTTTTGCTCCTAAAACCTGTGTTAGGTTCTTAGTGCGTCCGTGCTTGCATTTAAAAACCGCACGTGTGTGCCTGTCGGTGGCAGCGTACAGGTGCACTTGTGTGCGTTTTTACCAAACTATTATATAACGCACAAGTGTAGTGTATAATACACGTCAGTCAGCAGTGGCTGATAGTGTCAGAGTTCTCGTCATTAATTTTTGCTCCTAAAACCTGTGTTAGGTTCTTAGTGCGTCCGTGCTTGCATTTAAAAACCGCACGTGTGTGCCTGTCGGTGGCAGCGTACAGGTGCACTTGTGTGTGTTTTTACCAAACTATTATATAACGCACAAGTGTAGTGTATAATACACGTCAGTCAGCAGTGGCTGATAGTGTCAGAGTTCTCGTCATTAATTTTTGCTCCTAAAACCTGTGTTAGGTTCTTAGTGCGTCCGTGCTTGCATTTAAAAACCGCACGTGTGTGCCTGTCGGTGGCAGCGTACAGGTGCACTTGTGTGCGTTTTTACCAAACTATTATATAACGCACAAGTGTAGTGTATAATACACGTCAGTCAGCAGTGGCTGATAGTGTCAGAGTTCTCGTCATTAATTTTTGCTCCTAAAACCTGTTAGGTTCTTAGTGCGTCCGTGCTTGCATTTAAAAACCGCACGTGTGTGCCTGTCGGTGGCAGCGTACAGGTGCACTTGTGTGCGTTTTTACCAAACTATTATATAACGCACAAGTGTAGTGTATAATACACGTCAGTCAGCAGTGGCTGATAGTGTCAGAGTTCTCATCATTAATTTTTGCTCCTAAAACCTGTTAGGTTCTTAGTGCGTCCGTGCTTGCATTTAAAAACCGCACGTGTGTGCCTGTCGGTGGCAGCGTACAGGTGCACAATTTGCACAAACTTTGATATAACGCCCAAGTCTAGTGAATACACGTCAGCACAGCATTGCAAAATGCGCAAGGGCGTTGGCAAGGAACAAGGAAGTGGACGTGATGGTGGTGCAGGCAGAGGCCGAGGTCGTGGGCAAGCTCTAATTTTGCCACAACAAAGGGCCACATCTAGTCGCTCGCACGTCCTGTCCCAAATTCTTGGGGACCGCAGCAGTACACCGCTCTTGAACCAAGACCAGTGTCAACAGGTTGTTAGTTGGATAGCGGATAATGCTTCCAGTCAGATTGGCACCACCACAAACACTCTGTCTTCCACACGGTCAAGTGTCAGTAGCCGTGATACTGCACCGCACATTTCAGAACCTGATCCTCCTTCCTACCACAAGGCTGAGTACACGTCCTCGGACATTAATGATCCCACACTTGGACACTCGGAAGAGCTGTTCACGTTTCCATTCGCACATTCTGGCCTCTCGCCAGCTCATGTTGAAGTGGGTCATGAGGAGATCGTATGTACAGATGGCCAAATATTTGAGCAGCCACGTTCTCACGAAGTTGGCAACGTGTCTCAACAAGGGGTGGACGATGATGAGACACAATTGTCAGGAAGTCAGGAGGAGGAGCAGGGTGCGGAAGAGGAAGACGACGTGGTGGATGATCCAGTAACTGACCCAACCTGGCAGGAGGATATGCAGAGCGAGGACAGCAGTGCACAGGGGGAGGGAGGCGTAGCATCCCAACAGGCAGTAAGAAGCAGGGTGGTGGCTCCAGGCAGAAGTCAGGCAACCGTTCCCCGGAACAACAACACGACACAAGGTGCCTGTACAAATGTTAGGTCTTCCCGAGTCTGGCAGTTTTTTAAGTTGGATCCAGATGATTCTAAAAAGGCCATTTGCAACACCTGCCGTGCCAGCATCAGCAGGGGTACCAAAACTAGCAGCCTGACCACCACCAGCATGATCAGGCACATGTCAGCCAAGCACCCGACTTTGTGGGAAGTACAACAGAGTCGAGGAGCAGTGCTTGCTAATGTCACTGCTACGTCTTCGCTGGTTGTGCATGCGAGCCAATCCCCTGTCCATGCTGCCTGCGAACAAGCCTCCTCCGGTCCTGCACCTGCAGTTGCCTACTCAGAAATAACACCATCATCAAGCACGTCCTTGTCCCAGCGCAGCGTTCAGTTATCCATTCAGCAAACCTTTGAACGCAGGCGCAAATACACTGCCAACACCCCACATGCCACAGTTCTAAATGCTAACATTTCGCGACTGCTTGCGCTGGAAATGTTGCCTTTTAGGCTGGTGGAGACAGAAGCATTCCGCGACCTGATGGCGGCAGCTGTCCCACGTTACTCGGTCCCCAGCCGCCACTATTTCTCCCGGTGTGCCGTCCCCGCGTTGCATAACCACGTGTCACAAAATATCACACGTGCCCTGAACAACGCTGTTTCACCCAAAGTCCACCTAACCACAGACACGTGGACAAGTGCTTGTGGGCAAGGCCGCTACATCTCGTTGACGGCACACTGGGTTAATATTGTGGAAGCTGGGACCCAGTCTGAGCAAGGGACGGAACACGTCCTTCCCACACCAAGGTTTGCAGGCCCTACCTCAGTCAGTGTTTCACCCACACTCTACAGCTCCGGAATGTCATGCTCTTCAGCCTCCTCCTCCTCCTGCGCATCCTCATCCACTGTACCCTCCACACCAGTCCCAAGCTGGAAGCACTGCAGCACTGCCTCGGCGAAGCGGCAACAGGCTGTGCTGAAGCTAATCTGCATAGGTGACAAACCCCACAATGCAGAAGAGCTGTGGACAGCTCTGAAACAGCAGGCAGATCACTGGCTCACACCTCTGAACCTAAAGCCAGGAAAGGTCGTGTGTGACAATGGCCGGAACCTGGTGGCGGCTTTGAGGCGAGGCCAGCTGACACATGTTCCATGCGTGGCCCATGTGCTCAACCTCGTGGTTCAGCGGTTTCTAAAGTCATACCCAGAGCTGTCTGATCTGCTGGTAAAAGTTCGCCGCCTGTCTGCACATTTTCGAAAGTCACCTACTGATTCAGCCGGCCTTGCCGGCTTTCAGCGCAGTTTGCATCTTCCGGCTCACAGACTGGTGTGTGATGTCCCCACGCGTTGGAATTCAACTCTGCACATGTTGGTCAGGATATGTGAGCAGAAGAGGGCAGTTGTTGAGTACCTGCATCACCTAAGCCGTCGGGAAATGGGTCAAACTCCACACATAACACCTGAGGAGTGGAGATGGATGTCCGACCTATGTACCATCCTCCAAAACTTTGAGGACTCCACCAAGATGGTGAGTGGTGATGACGCCATTATTAGCGTCACCATACCGCTACTCTGCCTTCTAAAACGGTCTCTGCTCAAAACCAAACATGATGCATTGCAGGCGGAGCGCGATGAGTTGCAGCAAGAAACAGTAGTGGGTGTGGGTGATAACACACAGCCCAGCCTCGTCTCATCACAACGTGCAGTGGAGGACTATGACGAGGAGGAGGATGAAGACATGGAGCAAATCTCCGGCCAAATTGAGGATATGACATGCACACCAGTCATATCCTCGGTTCAGCGTGGCTGGCCAGAGGACAGGGTAGATGAGGAGGAGGAGGAGGAGGAGGAGGACAGCATGTTCAGTCAACGTGTTGGTCAGGCTACTGAAGTCCTGGCTGTTAAGAGTCTGGCGCACATGGCTGACTTTATGGTAAGCTGCCTGTCTCGTGACCCTCGCGTTAAGAACATCTTGGCCGACAATCATTACTGGTTGGTAACACTGTTAGACCCACGCTACAAGGAGAACTTTATGTCTCTTATTCCCGAGGCGGAGAGGTCAACCAAAATGCAGCAGTTCCGGAAGGCCATAGTCACGGAAGTAGGCAAAGCATTCCCCTCACAAAACGCTAGCGGCATAGGTCAGGAATCAGTGGACAACCAAGGCGTACAGCCGAGAGAGGCACAAGTCCAATCCGCCAGAGGTAGGGGAACAGTCTTTAAGATGTGGGACAGTTTTCTCAGCCCCTCACGTACCACAGCCCCTGAGGTGCGGGGTAGTGCCACAAGAAATCCTAAGTTTGCCCAGATGCTCAAGGAGTACCTTGCAGATCGAACAACTGTACTCCGACATTCCTCTGTGCCTTACAATTATTGGGTATCCAAGGTGGACACGTGGCATGAATTGGCTCTCTACGCCTTGGAAGTCCTGGCCTGCCCTGCCGCTAGCGTTTTGTCAGAGCGTGTTTTTAGTGCCGCAGGTGGAATCATTACAGATAAACGCACCCGCCTGTCAACTGAAAATGCTGACAGGCTGACTCTGATCAAGATGAACAAGGCTTGGATTGGGCCAGACTTCACCACACCACCAGCAAATGAGAGCGGAATTTAAAGTTTGTAACGGGAATTTGCCATGTACCTCCAGTCACCCATGGGTACACACTTCTGGACTTTGGATAATCGCTGGACTGCTCCTCCTTCTCCTCATGCGCCACCATGATGACCGTTACAAGAGTTAGGCCTTTGTTTCAGGTATACCCCCAGTGGTAAATTTTTTCGCCCATTCTTTGCAGAATGGACATTACAACGACAGGAGACCCGCTCCTTTGCAATGGGAACAATGTTTTGAGGCCCTCATGCACGTCTCTATGCAGGGACAACGTGGAGCCTCCCAATTTTTGGCTGCCCTGCCAAAGGGCTATACTATAATACACCCACTTCCTGACAATGGACACTTAATGTTTTGAGGCCCTCATGCACGTCTCTATCCAGGGACAACGTGGAGCCTCCCAATTTTTGGCTGCCCTGCCAAAGGGCTATACTACAAAAGACCCACTTCCTGACAATGGACACTTAATGTTTTGAGGCCCTCATGCACGTCTCTATCCAGGGACAACGTGGAGCCTCCCAATTTTTGGCTCCCCTGCCTAAGGGCTATACTATAATACACCCACTTCCTGACAATGGACACTTAATGTTTTGAGGCCCTCATGCACGTCTCTATCCAGGGACAACGTGGAGCCTCCCAATTTTTGGCTGCCCTGCCAAAGGGCTATACTACAAAAGACCCACTTCCTGACAATGGACACTTAATGTTTTGAGGCCCTCATGCACGTCTCTATCCAGGGACAACGTGGAGCCTCCCAATTTTTGGCTGCCCTGCCTAAGGGCTATACTATAATACACCCACTTCCTGACAATGGACACTTAATGTTTTGAGGCCCTCATGCACGTCTCTATCCAGGGACAACGTGGAGCCTCCCAATTTTTGGCTGCCCTGCCAAAGGGCTATACTATAATACACCCACTTCCTGACAATGGACACTTAATGTTTTGAGGCCCTCATGCACGTCTCTATCCAGGGACAACGTGGAGCCTCCCAATTTTTGGCTGCCCTGCCAAAGGGCTATACTACAAAAGACCCACTTCCTTCCAATGGGCACTTCAGGTTTACAGGCCCTCATGCACGTCTCTATCCAGGGACAACGTGGAGCCTCCCAATTTTTGGCTGCCCTGCCTAAGGGCTATACTATAATACACCCACTTCCTGACAATGGACACTTAATGTTTTGAGGCCCTCATGCATGTCTCTATCCAGGGACAACGTGGAGCCTCCCAATTTTTGGCTGCCCTGCCAAAGGGCTATACTACAAAAGACCCACTTCCTTCCAATGGGCACTTCAGGTTTACAGGCCCTCATGCACGTCTCTATCCAGGGACAACGTGGAGCCTCCCAATTTTTGGCTGCCCTGCCAAAGGGCTATACTACAAAAGACCCACTTCCTTCCAATGGGCACTTCAGGTTTACAGGCCCTCATGCACGTCTCTATCCAGGGACAACGTGGAGCCTCCCAATTTTTGGCTGCCCTGCCTAAGGGCTATACTATAATACACCCACTTCCTGACACTGGACACTTAATGTTTTGAGGCCCTCATGCACGTCTCTATCCAGGGACAACGTGGAGCCTCCCAATTTTTGGCTGCCCTGCCTAAGGGCTATACTACAATAGACCCACTTCCTTACAATGGGCACTTCAGGTTTACAGGCCATCATGCACGTCTGTATGCAGGGGCATTGGTGAACCTCACAATTTTGGACTGCCCTGGCAAAGGAAAATACTACAAAGACTCAGTTCCTCAAAATGGGCACATTAGACTCAGAGGCCTTTATGTACGTCTCTTCTCAGGGACATCGGAGTGCCACACAATGTTTTACGTAAAATCTTTCATGTATTGATCTCAAAAAGTAACATACATTAGCTCTATCTCACTATTGGGTATGTGCCCTTAACATTTCCGCTATGAAAAATCATTTTGGTGTCATTTTGGAAGGTTTTCTGGTGAGTCCGTAAAAATGGCGTAAAACGCGGACAAAATTATTCAAAGCTGTGACTTTTGAGTGATAAATGCTTCAAGGGGTCTTCCCCATGCTGTTGCCATGTCATTTGAGCACTCTTCGGAGACTTTTGTGCCATTTTTAGGGTTTCTACATGCTGCCGGTGGTCATTTCACAAAAATACTCGGGTCTCCCATAGGATAACATTGGGCTCGGTGCTCGGGCCGAGTACACGAGTATCTTGGGAGGCTCGGCCCGAGCTTCGAGCACCCGAGCTTTTTAGTACTCGCTCATCACTACTAATAAACCTAAAAAATAAAAATAAATTGAATAAAAATCATGAATGTTGTGTTATAACAGGAAATTCGGTGTAAGAATGAATATCCGGGATGAGAGTTCAGCGAATGAGTTATAGAAATTGTTACAAAAAGGAGTGTGTACGGTTTATGCGTAAATTTTCAGAATGCGTACATGAAAATTATATGTATGTGAGAATGTCCCCCATGCTTTGTAAAAAGTTATTTATGAAAATGTAAATAAAATATATAAAAATGCCTAATTATTTATAATTTATGAGAAAGATATATATGTATGGAAGAATGTTATAAGGTGTCCAAGAACCATAAAGAAAAAGGGTGCATATATAATGTTAGAGGTCTAGAGTTCCACCAGGCTATATCACCCCTAAAGAAATAGAAAGAAGACCTTACTACCTGTGTACCCCAAAAAAAGCTATATTTCTTAGCCAGGATTATGGTGGAGATATGCACAAGTGAAATAAGAATATAAAGTAATACAATAAGATTATAAAACCAATATGTGTGCATTCATGCACCACCCGGTACGCTACCCTTGCCAAATTGCTCACTCTAGATCCCCACACGATCCATGAAGCCGTTCCCCCGGTCACACCGCCTGCTGCCGGTTCCCACTCATCCCTGGGGGAGTTAGGCGAGTGGTATCGAGAGCTACATGTCGGCACTGATGATACCCCCATACACCACAAGGAAGGGGTATACCGGGTGGTACAGGAGTATGAGCGGGTTTTTAGCAAGCACCCTCTAGATTTTGGGCAGATTAAAGGGGTTCAACACCACATCCCTACCGGTACACACTCCCCTATTAAAGAGAGATACAGGCCTATTCCCCCTGCGCACTACCAATGCGCCAAAGACATATTGAGGAACATGAAGGAGGCAGGGGTTATTAGGGACAGCTGTAGTCCCTGGGCCGCTCCGTTGGTGCTGGTTAAGAAGAAGGATGGCACCATGCGGATGTGTGTGGATTACCGGAAGATTAACCAGATAACGCATAAGGATGCTTACCCTCTGCCCCGCATCAAAGAGTCCCTGGCCTCGCTGAGAACCGCTAACTACTTCTCCACCCTTGACCTCACCAGCGGGTACTGGCAGGTGGCCGTGGCACCGGAAGACCGAGAGAAGACTGCCTATGGGACCGTTTTGCTGTACTTGGATGATGTGATTGTGTACTCACAGACGTATGAAGCCCACCTGGAGCACCTAGCCGAGGTGTTCGCGTCCCTTGCCAAGTATGGGATGAAGTTGAAGCCCTCAAAGTGTCATCTGCTGAAACCCAGAGTGCAGTACCTAGGACATGTGGTTGGTGCGGAAGGTGTCGCCCCCAACCCCGAGAAGATCACCGCCATCCAAGACTGGCCGAGACCGACCACAGTGAGGGAAGTGAGGCAGTTTCTGGGCCTGGTGGGATATTACCGTCGCTTCATTAAGGGGTACACAAAGATGGCTGCCCCCATGCAAGACCTCCTCGTAGGACAGACCAAGGGTGGTAGATCCCTAGTAGCCCCATTGGTGTGGGAAGAAAAGCATGAGGAATCCTTCCGCCAGCTGAGAACAGCCCTGACCGGAGAGGAAATCCTAGCGTACCCTGACTACAGCCGCCCATTCATCCTCTACACCGACGCCAGCAATGTGGGCTTGGGGGCTGTTCTATCCCAGGTCTAAGACAGAAGGGAAAAGGTAATAGCTTATGCTAGCCGAAAACTCCGACCGACTGAGAGGAACCCTGAGAACTACATCTCCTTCAAGCTTGAGCTCTTGGCACTGGTGTGGGCTATCACCGAGCGGTTCCGCCATTACCTGGCAGCAGCCAAGTTCACCGCGTACACAGACAATAACCTGCTGACCCATCTAGATACGGCCAAGCTGGGCGCGTTGGAGCAGCGGTGGGTGACCAGGTTAGCCAACTACGATTTCACCATCAAGTACCGGGCCGGCCGTACCAACGTCAATGCCAATGCACTCTCCCGGATGCCCCACCTGTCGGAAGAGGGGCCAGAGGATGATGACCTCGAAGAGATCGAGTTGCCTGCATTTCACCGGCCATTCACTGAGAAGGTGCACGTCTACCAACAACGGGTGAACCTGGATCCGCTGCCCCGACAGGACTGGCAGGAAGCTCAGGACCAGGCACCTGCTGTCCGCCTGGTCAAGACTCTAGTGGAACAGGGTTCTGCTGGGATAGACCCTGCTGCCCCTGCCGAAGCCCAACGTCTGTGGCAAGAACGGACCCGGCTATACCTACACCAGGGGAAGTTGTATCGCGAGCTGATTAATCCAAAGACTCACGAGAAGATCCGCCAGCTGGTGATTCCCCAGGCTAACGTGCCCACCGTCCTGCAAGCATACCATGATGGTGCAGTGCACTTCGGGTGGAAGAAGCTAGAGATGTTGTTAAGAGAGCGGTTCTATTGGAGTGGAATGCGGGAATCTGTGGAGGCCTGGTGCCGAGAATGTGGCCCTTGCGCATTGAGAAGGAAGGACGAGGCCAGCCAGAAGGCACCCCTACACCCGATCATTACACACCAACCGCTGGAGCTGGTTGCCCTTGACCATGTAAAGCTCACCCCCAGCCGAAGTGGGTACACCTACGCTCTGACCATCGTAGACCACTACTCGAGGTTCCTGGTGGTTGTCCCAGTTAAGGACTTAACCGGCCGCACCGCTGCTAAGGCTTTCCAGGCTTATTTCTGTTGACCGCATTGGTACCCGGAGAGGGTGCTTACCGACCAGGGTCCGGCCTTTGAAGCAGAGGTATTCCAGGAATTCTGCCAGTTGTACGGCTGCAAGAAAATCCGGACCACGCCTTACCACGCCCAAACCAATGGCATTTGTGAAAAGATGAACCACTTGGTCCTGGGCCTCCTCAAGACGTTACCACTGGAAGAGCGGAACCTGTGGCTGGAGAAGCTACCTGACCTGGTCGATATGTACAACAACATCCCTTCCAGCTCTACGAAATGCACTCCAGCATACCTGATGAGAGCTCGTCCCGGCCGGCTACCAGTGGATCTGGAAATGGGCTTGGAAGCTTCAGAAGCACTCCTGTCGACAGCTGAATGGGACACTCGGCGGAGGACACAGTACCGACAGGTCCAGGAGTATGTTGAAAAGAACTTGTGCCGGAGTCGGGGACAACAGGAGCAGTGCTTCAACAAGAAGGCGCCTGCCGGTTCCTTCCAACCTGGGGATGTAGTGCTGAAGCGGAAAAGAAGGGCCCACAAGCTGGATGATCAATGGGAAAAAAACCCGTATGTAGTCCAGCCCACAGGATGGGAGAATGGGAAGGCCTACCAGATCAGCCGTGACCAGGGGGGGACTTTGGCCACGGTTTCCCGAGACCACCTGAAGAAGTGCCCACCAGCATTGAGAGTAGCGGATGAGGCTCCAGTTCCCAGTCCAGTGGAGAAGGAAAAAGAGGTAATCCACACCATGATGGGTGATTTTCCAGCAGACTGGCCTACACAGAACGGTGCGGTGATCCTTCCAGTGATACTGTTCCCACAACCCGTGGATGAAGAAATGATGGAAACGGTTAACCGCGAGCCAGTGCCCAGGGAGGTACCTGTACCCAGCTCCCCTACGCCTCCGCCTGCCCCACATGATAGCAGGGAGGAGGAACTGACTGTTCCCTCTGCCCCACTGCCTGTCACCACTGACACCGGACCCCGAAGGTCCACTCGCCCCAACCTAGGTAGACCCCCACTTAGGTACAGGGAAACTACTCTTTAAAAGGGGGGGGCTTTATGTGTTGAGTGTACCAGTTTGAAAGTTTTAAATGATAAGTAAAGATGATCAACCAAAGAAGTTTACCTGATTGAACCGTGATTAAACCGGCCGTTGCCGGCAACTGTTGTCCCCGTAGGGACTGTGCAACCATTGCGTAAGGAACTGCTTACGGACAAGCCCGAGAACTTGCAGGGCAACCACAAACTTAGTGCAATGTAAATAAAAATGTTTGTTGGCTTGACACCGTTACCGCCTCCGGAGAGGCTGATTTGGGAGGATGGGCCTGGAGGAAAGGGATGGCCTAGGCCCGCCACTACCGTAACCGGTGGCGATCCTCCGGGGGTTCAGGGGTCCCCTTGGACGTGGGCCCCCTGAAAGAGACAGAACCCGCTCGGGCAACTTGGTGCTGGACTGGGGTCAAGGGGTGCTGCCCGCTTCTTAGGGGCAGCATCAGGGCCAGGTTGTTTGGGTGGGAGAAGAGCGGAAGCTGTACCGTTGTAAAATGTTTATGATGCTTTTACATGTTTTACCGTTTTATTCTTTTTCAGTTGTGAAAATAAAACCGGTGATGGACGGGCAGCCCGCGGACGGTCTGCATTTTACTATAGGGGAATGTGGCGCCCTGGACAAGCCAGGTCGTCACAGGTACTACACCAACACACTCTACACTCCGGCTAGGCACACCGAAGCTAAACACAAATCCTAGTTGCCTTCCTCCAGGGGCTGATGTCCACACCAGGGGGTGGGCCAGGCGGTTGATCCCACCCACCGAGGAGTTCACAGTCCTGGAGGCGGGAAAAGGAGTCAGATTAGAGATCAGTTTTGGAGTTAGAGAAGTGAAGAGGAGAGGAGACTGACCGTGTCCGGGTGTGTGGCCCGGGCACTCAGCAAGGTTGGCAGACGGTGGTGACCTTCTGCAGGAGAGGCTGATTGGAGTGAACCGTACGGACCGGGGATGGGCGGTGGCCCGCCGGTACCAGATCGGGGAGTGAAGAGAAGCCAGCACCATCCGGCAGGGCCTACGGACCCCGACCAGGCTAGGAGTCGCCGTAAAACCGGTCAAATCCGTTAGCGACAGGAACCTCCAGGGTTTCCCAGCAGTCAAGACCCGATTGAAGGCAACAGCTCACACCGTAGAGGGAAGCACAGTCACCGCCAAGGCTACAGTTCCCAGGGCCAGAGCCTGCGGGCAAAAGGGGCTCCCTCAGCATCCATCCAAGCTGGGGAGCGGGTTACCGGTGGGAAGCCCGCTAGATTTTGGGGGAATAAAAGGGGTCCAACACCACATCCCCACAGGTGCACACCCACCCATCAAAGAGAGCTATAAGCCAATACCACCTTCACATTGCCAGTGTACCAAGGACATGTTGAGCAACATGAAGGCGGCTGGGGTTATCCGTGACAGTTGTAGCCTTTGGGCAGCTCTGTTGATCCTGTTAAAAAAGAAGGACGGCACCACTCCCCGTATTGAGGAATTGCTAGCTGCATTGAGAACTGCAAATTATTTTTCTACCCTTGATCTCACTAGTCACTATTGGCAAGTGTCCGTTGCTGAGGCAGACCGGGAGAAGACCGCCTTCGCCACCCCTATGGGTCTCTGCGAGTTCAAAAGCATGCCCTTCGAGCTGTGCAATGCGCCAGGAACCTTCCAGAGGCTGATGGAATGCTGCTTGGGACAAGATTTTAGGGTGTATAAAAAGGGAGATTAGATCCCGTGATCCCAACGTATTGTTACACCTCTATAAATCACTTGTAAGGCTACATCTGGAATATGGGAACCAGTTTTGGGCTCCACATTTTAAAAAGGACATTCAGAAGTTAGAGTCAGTTCAAAGGTGGGCAACTAGACTACTACAAGGAATGGAAGGCCTCCCATATGATGACAAGTTGAAAAAGTTATTAAGTGATTATTGGCTGCAATGGGGCTTTCTGGCTGGTGCCAGCCTCTCTTCTTAGCACACAGGAACCACAATCCCTACACCATGCTTCAATGGATTCTCTCATCCCAGCCCAGTAAAACTACATATTTTACACAGTCATAAGCAGCCAAAAGGGATCTATTCTATTCAATTGCAAATGATCTAGATAAGACTGAGAATAAGATACTGCACGGGACATAGCAGAGTTGGTCAAGTTGAGTGGAGATGAGTTTGCTATTTGGCACAGCTTTTTGCATCAATAAAGCAAGTAAAAGGTGTGAAAGATAAAAAAAAGGGTGAAAGTGTGAAAAGTGAATTGGCCAAATTGAGGTGCATATAAAGTTTTTGCTTTCTTTCAATTCACTAATGGGGCTCATTTGAATCAGGTGAATTGAGTTCTGCTTTTGGAAACTGGGTTAAGAAGGGGTGCACCGGTCCTGGAGGTACTGCAATACCAGGTCAATGCGTGGAGTGGACAGAGCAAGATTTTTTCCATCTCCTTGTTCTAAAAATCCATTTAATATATGGTCCCCAGAGAGGGGACGTATCAGATATTAAACTGATAAGAACAGATTTAATTTTTTTTTTTTTCTGTTTATCAGTAGGACTTCAAAATAACAAAGGTGATCGCCTCCCGTTGCCTGGGAACCGTCCAGGCACAAGAGGGCTATGTGTCACCAGAAGGCGCACACACTTCCTCAAGGCCGGCAGACGTGCAATCCCAGGCACCTTCCAGTACCGACCAAGGTAGCGTCCTCCGAAACTACACTTGATCTTAGCCAAAAGGCCGAGAAGCTATAACCCGAATTGGTTACGGCCTTGAGTGGCACCCTGGCCTATACCGGACACATCTTAGGGAGAGGGAGACAAACCCACGCCTACAGAAGACAGTTTGTCACCCAAGCCAACCCTTGAAAAGGCTGTTTTGCAGAGCAAAAACAAGAAGAATGGTGCTTTTTGCAGCCGCCGCCCACTGCAATGAATCTGAATAACTCCTCCTTTTGGACACAAGCACCTCCCCTCCCCCTTGCAGTCTTTCCAATTCATGATACAAAAAGACGGACGGACAGGACAGGACAGGACAGGCTGCCTGACTTTCCGTCACTGCCACCCTTTGCCATCCTTGCCCGTAGAAAGCCCTTTCATCATCCCCAAACCCTAATCTTTTCCCTTCCCTTCCCAGATGCGTCTCACTCCCTTTCATTAGGAAGTGAGCGCAGCCTTTTCTCCGTTCTGCACATGCGCGACGTTAAACACAAATGCGCAGGCGTGCGTTCCATTACCCTCACTGCATTCCACTCCCATACAGGAAGTGGGCGCAGCTATTACTACGGTCGCACATAAAAGAACCCACGGCCACCACTGCACATAGCTGACTCCACCACAGGACACCCACTTCTACACCAACGCAGGTAAGACAGGATCGGCACCTCTATGCTCCCGTTACAATCAGGCTCAGTCACCATGTGATAACGCTCTCAACTCTTTAGTTGCAGGCTCCCCTTGCTTCACCTCCATTGGCTGTGCTGCCATTTCCTCTCCCACCTGGAAGGTATACTTTATTCCACTATTTTCCTGTTTCTCTCTTCCCCCTTTTCCCATAACCTACTTTTATCTGCATTTGTGGGGTATCTATATGCTATTTACATTTACATCATAGTTTTATTCATTAATATGGAAGGGAAGAGTGCCCATGAGAGTGTTGAACTGCGGAGAGCAAGAGATTAAGCTGCTCCGATTTGCCACCATTGATAAGCTGTTCTCAGTAGATACACATGCTATCCAAACAGCAGCATCCACCATTGCTTCAGCCCACCCATTCAGTGACAGCTCACCAAGTCAGCCATAGGAGTGGTGTAAGGAATTACACGTAGGCACTGACTCCACACCTTCACATCACAAGAAGGGGGTCTACAGGCTAGTGCAAGAATACGAGCAAGTCTTCAGCAAACATCCGCTAGACTTTTGAAGAATAAAAGGGGTCAAACACTACATCCCCACAAGTGCACACCCACCCATCAAAGAGAGATATAAGCCAAAACTACCTGCACATTACCAGTGTACCAAGGACATGTTGAGCAACATGAAGGAGGCTGGGGTTATCCGTGACAGTTGTAGCCTCTGGGCAGCTCCGTTGGTCCTGTTAAAGAAGAAGGACAGCACCACTCCCCTGTATAGAGGAATAGCTAGCTGCATTGAGAACTGCAAATTATTTTTCTACCCTTGATCTCACTAGTCGCTATTGGCAAGTGTCCGTTGCTGAGGCAGACCGGGAGAAGACCGCCTTTGCCACCCCGATGGGTCTCTGCGAGTTCAAAAGCATGCCCTTCGAGCTGTGCAATTTGCCAGGAACCTTCCAGAGGCTGATGGAATGCTGCTTGGGACACCGAAACTTTGAAACGGTACTGCTATACCTTTATGATGTTATTGTTTATTCTAAAGCAAACAAGATTTTAGGGTGTATAAAAAGGGAGATTAGATCCGGTGATCCCAACGTATTGTTACCCCTCTATAAATCACTTGTAAGGCCACATCTGGAATATGGGGTAAAGTCCTGAGCAGGTTGATAACCATTGGTTTGAGCATGGTAGGGTGTAGTGCGCATCTTCCTGCATCGGTAAAAGCTGCAGAAGTCCTTGAAGATTTCCGCTTCAAAGGCTGTGCCTTGATCTGTGAGGACTCTCTCTGAGTAGCCATGAGGTCTGCATAAGTGTGCTTGGAAGACCTTCGCTGCAGTATGGGCCATTAGATCTTTGACTTGTACCACAACCATAAATCTCGAGTAGTTGTCTACCATCGTAAGTGCATACGTGAGCTCGCCTCGATATTCTGCAACAAAACTCCCTTTTTCGATTTCAGTTTCAGCAAACACTCCTCTTCCTGTAGAAAATATTTATCATTACCTAAGACAGTCATTCTAATGCATGACAATATTAAGGCAATTTAGTTAAAACTTGTTTTAACTCACCTTTAAGGGGATTGATGTATTTCATGGTCAATCCAGGTTTGTCAGTGATGGCACTGACATAATGTATGGCGTCTTTTTCGGGCGTTATCCTTTGCCTTTTCATTGTGAAAATCCAGTTGCCTATATCAAAGCAAATTCTACTACTTGTAAAGTATGCAGAAAATGAAATGTAGAACATATAACATCAACTGCTTAGGAACGCATCATAGGTTAGTACTTAAAAGGATATTGTCATGTTCTAGTCATAATGCAAGCTGGACATTTTTCATGTTACCCTGTAATCGCCGGCCTGTTCTAATGCTCACAAGCTAAGATATAGGCTCAGCTGCTAAGGCTTCCCTCTGCCTTCTGAATGAAACTTGAATATGTCTGGGTCACTGTGTATATAGCAGGTGCTCAGAAAAAATAAGAGTCAATTCAATAAAAATAGCTCTGGCACACTATAGTGATCAATAACGTAAGAAAAGAACTCTTGGAATGCTGAAAATTCTTTATTTGTGCAAAAGGATAATTCATCCAACGTTTCGACCTTGTTTTTAGGTCTTTATCAAGGATAAAGTTATCTAAGATCATAAAGGGTTACAAAACCATATAAACACGTAATTAGTACATAGTACAACATAACAGTACAATATATTGCTACTTGAGAGTACAATGGGTCAAATGACCATGATGCACATACAAAAAATTTTTCCAAAGCCATAGTGAAAACATTTGTACTGAGGAAAGAAAATTTCCACATGACCTATCTGGAGAAACATTCTGGATCAAACAACCAAAAATAGTCAAGCAGGTAAATACACACCTATATGGATAACAGGATGATATGTGTTCAATTGTATAGCGTCATTGCCATTAAGGTACAAATGGAAAACTTGCAATCCTATATAGTGAAGGAAATGAACACATATCATATCAAAGAACACAGGAACATGGGTGTGAGAAAAACCTCAATGTTTATACTTTGTTCTTTATAATGGTGTGAACATGTATATGTCTCAGTACCTTATGCACTTGAGAATTCTAGTGAGTAGATCATGAAAGCCTATTTCAGAACTGGAATCAGTAAATAATTGTAGGTGGAATCTAAATGAAAAGATGGTACAAGTGTTATCATGACACGTGGGCTATAACACAATGGACCGTGTGACAAAGAAGAAAGGAGAGAAAGAAGAGGAAGAAAATGCAACTACCTGTAACATTACGTGATAGTCACTGGTAAGTATCACTTGACAATTCAAGTGAAAAAGGATTCCTTTATTAGTGGGTGTATTATAGTATAGCCCTTTGGCAGGGCAGCCAAAAATTGGGAGGCTCCACGTTGTCCCTGCATAGAGACGTGCATGAGGGCCTCAAAACATTGTTCCCATTGCAAAGGAGCGGGTCTCCTGTCGTTGTAATGTCCATTCTGCAAAGAATGGGCGAAAAAATTTACCACTGGGGGTATACCTGAAACAAAGGCCTAACTCTTGTAACGGTCATCATGGTGGCGCATGAGGAGAAGGAGGAGCAGTCCAGCGATTATCCAAAGTCCAGAAGTGTGTACCCATGGGTGACTGGAGGTACATGGCAAATTCCCGTTACAAACTTTAAATTCCGCTCTCATTTGCTGGTGGTGTGGTGAAGTCTGGCCCAATCCAACCCTTGTTCATCTTGATCAGAGTCAGCCTGTCAGCATTTTCAGTTGACAGGCGGGTGCGTTTATCTGTAATGATTCCACCTGCGGCACTAAAAACACGCTCTGACAAAACGCTAGCGGCAGGGCAGGCCAGGACTTCCAAGGCGTAGAGAGCCAATTCATGCCACGTGTCCACCTTGGATACCCAATAATTGTAAGGCACAGAGGAATGTCGGAGTACAGTTGTTCGATCTGCAAGGTACTCCTTGAGCATCTGGGCAAACTTAGGATTTCTTGTGGCACTACCCCGCACCTCAGGGGCTGTGGTACGTGAGGGGCTGAGAAAACTGTCCCACATCTTAAAGACTGTTCCCCTACCTCTGGCGGATTGGACTTGTGCCTCTCTCGGCTGTACGCCTTGGTTGTCCACTGATTCCTGACCTATGCCGCTAGCGTTTTGTGAGGGGAATGCTTTGCCTACTTCCGTGACTATGGCCTTCCGGAACTGCTGCATTTTGGTTGACCTCTCCGCCTCGGGAATAAGAGACATAAAGTTCTCCTTGTAGCGTGGGTCTAACAGTGTTACCAACCAGTAATGATTGTCGGCCAAGATGTTCTTAAAGCGAGGGTCACGAGACAGGCAGCTTACCATAAAGTCAGCCATGTGCGCCAGACTCTTAACAGCCAGGACTTCAGTAGCCTGACCAACACGTTGACTGAACATGCTGTCCTCCTCCTCCTCCTCCTCCTCCTCATCTACCCTGTCCTCTGGCCAGCCACGCTGAACCGAGGATATGACTGGTGTGCATGTCATATCCTCAATTTGGCCGGAGATTTGCTCCATGTCTTCATCCTCCTCCTCGTCATAGTCCTCCACTGCACGTTGTGATGAGACGAGGCTGGGCTGTGTGTTATCACCCACACCCACTACTGTTTCTTGCTGCAACTCATCGCGCTCCGCCTGCAATGCATCATGTTTGGTTTTGAGCAGAGACCGTTTTAGAAGGCAGAGTAGCGGTATGGTGACGCTAATAATGGCGTCATCTTATACCTTTATGATGTTATTGTTTATTCTAAAGCAAACAAGATTTTAGGGTGTATAAAAAGGGAGATTAGATCCGGTGATCCCAACGTATTGTTAACCCTCTATAAATCACTTGAAGATTTCCGCTTCAAAGGCAGTGCCTTGATCTGTGAGGACTCTCTCTGAGTAGCCATGAGGTCTGCATAAGTGTGCTTGGAAGACCTTCGCTGCAGTATGGGCCATTAGATCTTTGACTTGTACCACAACCATAAATCTCGAGTAGTTGTCTACCATCGTAAGTGCATACGTGAGCTCACCTCGATATTCTGCAACAAAACTCCCTTTTTCGATTTCAGTTTCAGCAAACACTCCTCTTCCTGTAGAAAATATTTATCATTACCTAAGACAGTCATTCTAATGCATGACAATATTAAGGCAATTTAGTTAAAACTTGTTTTAACTCACCTTTAAGGGGATTGATGTATTTCATGGTCAATCCAGGTTTGTCAGTGATGGCACTGACATAATGTATGGCGTCTTTTTCGGGCGTTATCCTTTGCCTTTTCATTGTGAAAATCCAGTTGCCTATATCAAAGCAAATTCTACTACTTGTAAAGTATGCAGAAAATGAAATGTAGAACATATAACATCAACTACTTAGGAACGCATCATAGGTTAGTACTTAAAAGGATATTGTCATGTTCTAGTCATAATGCAAGCTGGACATTTTTCATGTTACCCTGTAATCGCCGGCCTGTTCTAATGCTCACAAGCCAAGATATAGGCTCAGCTGCTAAGGCTTCCCTCTGCCTTCTGAATGAAAATTGAATATGTCTGGCTCACTGTGTATATAGCAGGTGCTCAGAAAAAATAAGAGTCAATTCAATAGAAATAGCTCTGGCACACTATAGTGATCAATAACGTAAGAAAAGAACTCTTAGAATGCTGAAAATTCTTTATTTGTGCAAAAGGATAATTCATCCAACGTTTCGAGCTTGTTTTTAGGTCTTTATCAAGGATAAAGTTATCTAAGATCATAAAGGGTTACAAAACCATATAAACACGTAATTAGTACATAGTACAACATAACAGTACAATATATTGCTACTTGAGAGTACAATGGGTCAAATGACCATGATGCACATACAAAAAAATTTTCCAAAGCCATAGTGAAAACATTTGTACTGAGGAAAGAAAATTTCCACATGACCTATCTGGAGAAACATTCTGGATCAAACAACCAAAAATAGTCAAGCAGGTAAATACACACCTATATGGATAACAGGATGATATGTGTTCAATTGTATAGCGTCATTGCCATTAAGGTACAAATGGAAAACTTGCAATCCTATATAGTGAAGGAAATGAACACATATCATATCAAAGAACACAGGAACATGGGTGTGAGAAAAACCTCAATGTTTATACTTTGTTCTTTATAATGGTGTGAACATGTATATGTCTCAGTACCTTATGAACTTGAGAATTCTAGTGAGTAGATGATGAAAGCCTATTCCAGAACTGGAATCGGTAAATAATTGTAGGTGGAATCTAAATGAAAAGATGGTACAAGTGTTATCATGACACGTGGGCTATAACACAATGGACCGTGTGACAAAGAAGAAAGGAGAGAAAGAAGAGGAAGAAAATGGAACTACCTGTAACATTACGTGATAGTCACTGGTAAGTATCACTTGACAATTCAGGTGAAAAAGGATTCCTTTATTAAAGGGTTCTCAGTCGCCTCAGGATCATGAAATACTAGGGTAAATGATATGAGAATGGGTAAGAAGCACCACTAAAGGAAATATGAGATGCAGGACATATATCTATAAACCCCTGAACTACATGATAGAAATAAAAAGAAGAAAAAAGAAAAAAAAGAAGAAAGAAGAAGAACACATAGAATGCGGAAAGAGAATGGGTACAACTACCTGAGTTACTGCAGGGAGGCCCCTGGTAGGTATTGTGAGGGTTAGTGGAATTCCTTCACTGAAGGGTTCTCAGTTGCCTCAGGTTCGTGAAAAATGCTATAGACAAATAATGCCCGGAGAAAAGGGGTTCATATACAGCGAATAATGGTAATACAAGGTACATGTGTCCCATGTAATAGTATAAATATATATATATGCTCTACACCAGAAATAGAAAGTAGTCCCTCTGCCTTCTGTCTAGGTGCCCTGAGTTATGTCCTGTAAACTGTCACAGTGACCTAGACACACATGTGTAGTAGGGGAATATCCCTGCTGAGATGCCAGTGCTAGAGCACTCGTTTGCTGTGGAGTTGAACGCTATGTGAGTAGTTCTTACCTTCAATGAGCAGAAGTCTCTTTTTTCAGATTTCAATATCTCTGTGGGTATCTGGCAGAAATATGGAATACTCTTTACTGCTAAGACCCTGTACACCACTCCCACTAAAGGGGGCTTTACACGCTGCGACATCGCTAAAGCGGAGTCGTTGGGGTCACGGAATTTGTGACGCACATCCGGCCGCATTAGCGATGTTGCTGCGTGTGATACCGATGAGCGATTTTGCATCGTTGCAAAAACGTGCAAAATCGCTCATCGGTGACATGGGTCTCCATTCTCGATTATCGTTACTGCAGCAGTAATGATGTAGTTCGTCGCTCCTGCGGTAGCACACATCGCTCCGTGTGACACCGCAGAAACGAGGAACCTCTCCTTACCTGCCTCCCAGCCGCTATGAGGAAGGAAGGAGGTGGGCGGGATGTTCCGGCCACTCATCTCCGCCCCTCCGCTGCTATTGGGCCGTCGCTCAGTGACGTCGCTGTGACGCCGCACGGACCGCCCCCTTAGAAAGGAGGCGGTTCGCCGGACACAGCGACGTCGCCGGGCAGGTAAGTATGTGTGACGGGTCTGGTCGGTGTTGTGCGGCATGGGCAACGATTTGCCCGTGTCGCGCAACAGATGGGGGCAGGTACCCACACTAGCGATATCGGGACCGATATCGCAGTGTGTAAAGTAGCCTTTAGTCACATGACCAAGACTGTATCTGTGTCCCTACAACACACTTGAGACAAATGTGTGTGTGAGCCTGCATTGTGGGGTATATATAATATATTATAGAGCTGGGAAGGATCATTCTAAGCAGTGAGCTGTTCCAGTATTTGTAGGAAAATACCCAGTAGAAGCATCAAACACAGCACCAATACCTCCCATCAGTATTCCACCACAGTGCCATGTAACCCATGCCCTACACTCCCATCTACACCAATACTATACAGGCACAAACTAGTATATCTGACTAAAAGCCCCCAAAATATGAAGAACGGCCTATAGTTGAGTGTGGATATAAAATCTATGTGAGCAGAGCTAGAATAGAAATCACTGATCGCATTGAAGTCATTCTGACCATAAATCACCATGATATCAAGGTGAGGAGTTGTGTGTTACTGCTGGGAGGAAAGGGTTAACAGTGGAATATTAAGGTGCATTTCTGTGTGCAGTGTTACTAGTCAATGTAACAATTCAGTATGAGCTGCTCTTGGTGCCGGGGGAGGGAGATGCTCTCCTGAGCAAGATAGATGGGGAATGAACATGATATCTATATAGTGTAAGGCAGGGGGTCTCAAACCAGGTGATCATGTCTGATCAACTGGTTACATTATGTCTGATTACCTTGTCTAACAGTTTTTTCTCCCCTTTCTTTACCTTCCAGGTTCCCATAGTCACGTGAAATATCCCTGTTGCACTTGATTACGGCTCACTATTCACTATAGGATGTCTTATATCTAACATCACACTCTCACCCATCAGCACTCTATAGGTTTGTATAAGGTATGCGCTTACACATCCGGTCCTCCATAGGTATTTCCACTTATGTAACACTATCCCTATGATCACTCATAACTCATACCCTTGTAGTCAATTACAGCCTCCTCTCTCCCCCCTCCCCTTCTCCCTTTCCATCTATAATTTTGCCAGTACAATATTAGTTTACATTAGGCACACACTCACATATTCCTTTCCTTAGTGATTTATTGTAATTCACATTCACATACAATTCTCTATGCCTGCCCCATTACTACATTCATACCTACTTGACCCTATCCTGATACCCCTTGTCTCACCTTGTTGGTCCCTACACCTGTTATCATGTCCTTTCCTGTGTCTGTCTTGTCACACAACACATTTTAGCATATAACTTGTGCTCCTTATTACCTGTCCTGCCTATTAGAATTATGTCCATTATGTCCATGCATGGCCCAATGAATCAAGTCTGTACTTCATATTCATGGTTTAAGCCTTTGGGTTCCAATGTGCCCAGAGTATATATCCAGAAAGATTCCCTTTCTTTGAGCTTCCTAATTCTATTGCCTCCTCTGCGTATGGCTTGGACATGTTCGATGACTTGGAATCTTAATTGGATCACTGTGTGATTATGCGTCACAAAATGGTGTGGGACTGGTAATAGAATCTGCTTACAATGTATTGTTGACTTGTGTTTAGCTCAAAGAAAGAGAATCTTTCTGGATATGTACTCTGGGCATATTAGAACCCAAGGGCTTAAACCGTGAATATGAAGTAAAGACTTGATTCATTGGGCCGTGCACCATGTCACCAAGTGTCCAATTGCATTGTCCAATGGCTCACAATGGTTATGCGTTTTCATTGGATGGATAATCGAAGCCATGTTTTTTTCCTTTCTGTTGGGTTTGTTGTGTGAGTAGCCTATAGGATTAAGTTGGTTACCGCAGGCAGTGGATTTAACTTCCTGTCTTTGGTCCAGTGGTAGATGGATTGTCTGGTCTATGAGCTGTTATTGGTTTGAATGCAGGTGAATGCCCATGGGCTGCTTATGACTGTGTAAAATAGTATTGATTCATGATGGATTTCAGACTACATGTAGATATCTTCAGTCTTTCTATCCACATCATTTAAATGAACATTATCCATGCAGCTTGAAATCCATCCAATAAGAGAAGCAACCTTGTACAACCAATCTGATAAGGGCACAGTATATCCTAAGGGAAGGTTATGGCTATAAAAGGGGACTTCTTGGAGTCACCAGGTTGTTGATGGATGTTGCATGATCTAGTCTAAGCTCTTAGGAGCTGGCTAGGGGATCAGAACCAGGATGCCTTGTGGACTCGGTCTAGGGACTTTGGCTTCAACTAGAGGATCACTTGGCTACATGGCTTCAATCTAGGGGCTCCAATTCCGATTGGAGATCATAACCGCAATCTAGGGATTTCGACTCCGGCTGCCAGGATTATACCATATCATCATACCAGAGACTACTTAAGGAAGAAACCCAGGTTGGACAATTTTGTCACCTGGCTACAGACTTTGCAGACCTCAGCCAGCTTCCTAAATCTGGCGCTATTCTATTGTCGGTGGGTGCCCGACAAATTACACAGCTATGTAAAATTTTGGTTTATGAAACTTCAAATCCAGTGACTGATTATTATGTTTTCTAATGTCCTGATTTAAAAAAAAAAATAAATATTTTTTTTTAACCATCAAATATTGATTTTGTACAATCCATGTGTGAAGTTACATACAAGTGACATGAACAAGAAAAATACTTATTGTAACCAAAAATATTCACAATTTTATATATAAAATACATTTATTTATTGTACAGTCATTCTGCAACTTTATTAGAAATTTATTCTTGCACTTTTTCCTTTTCTCTAGATCCCCCTTTTCTCTTATAGAAGGCCTGTGGATCTTCTCTGTGAAGCATCCGGCAATCATGTTCACGTTTCATTTACTTTGGTATCGTCGTTCCATCTCCTTGATATTCCGATGAAAACCTTCTTGTTCTTCCCACCAGCACCAAGGTTTTCAGACAAGTAGTCCAAATAGGAATGTAAAAAATGTAACTTCAAATTCATTAGACAACCCAAGGCTTTGAAACGTTTCAGCATGTTCTCCACGATGGACTTAAATTTTGATTCTTTGTTGTTACCTAGAAACGTATTTATTGCTTCTTTCAAAGAGTCCCAAGCCCTTTTTTCAACAGTTTTCATTATTGTTTAAAACACGTCATCCTTCATTCATGGGTTTCTGAATATCCGAACCCACAAAAATGCTTTTGTGCTGCCCCTGTGCCAGCAGCCGCCGTTGGTCGGATCCAGACCTTCTAAGAGAGTGGCTCGACCCGGGGGTCTCGCGGACATGTCGAATAAAAGGAGGAATGTAGATGTATGGGCTAGGCCGTATTAAGTTTGTGACGCCACCAACGGTGTGTGGTGAGGTGGGACACCACCGCTGCCGTTATGGGATACCCGGGAGAGATGTAGTGGCAGCTGGATGTTAACCCCTCCGTGTGTAGGGATGATTGCCCCGGGGCCCAGTGTCTTTGTGCAGGGTATGGTGATGGCAAGGGCCGGCGCGCCTGAGCAAGCAGGGGGATGTTTGGTTACTCACAGTAAATGAATCACACGAGTCTTTCGGTAAACCAAAGGTGCTGGTGGCCTGCCGCCCCGGCCGGTTGCATTCAGGTCCCCCACCCAGGCTGGTGGTTGCTGTCCTTTACTCTGCACTTGTTTTTGTGTATGGTGGACTGCCTGGTCTGGAACTCAGGAGTCCGCTCCCGGCTGGATATGGCCTAAGGAGCCGTGCCCGCAGGCGCTGGCCCGTGGGATCTAAGGGCCCTGGCGGTGGCCTTATCCCTATCAGTGGGCTGTTGTCTTCTTTGAGGGACTTTAGGTGGGATAGGACCTATAATCCTGCCCTCAATCATTTAATTAGCTAGGCCGCTGTTTTCGGTCCTGGCTTCAGGGTCCTAGGTGACTAGGGTTTCAGGTCGGCTGTGTGTTTCCTAAGTGAGGAAAGGTGTTGTGCGGGGGCCTATCTGTAACTACCTGGTTTTGCCAGGGCATCACACCTTCCTTCAGACTTGATTCTGACAGTCCCTGAAACTTGGTACACAGGTACTTAAACATCTCTCCTTCTTTCAGTAGCGCTTTCACAAACAGCTTCATCAGTCCAAGCTTACAGTGGAGTGGTGGCAAGAGAACTTTAGGTGGGATCAACTAAGCTTTATGCAACAATGTTCTTGAGTCCCGGTTACAAAGATGTTCTTGTTGGCCAATTTTTTTTGCTCCAGTGAAGAGTCCTAACCTGGCTTTCCAATTCACACAAAAAGCATGTGTTCTGCCTTCTTTTACGTAATGCTGTGAATCTCTAGCATACAGCTAAACCCTAGTTCACATTTCAAATAAACAGACTGTGGAGTTCAATAGCCTTGATTTATTAGCTGGTAACGTGAACTTGATTGCAGTATACATGGAATATACAGTGAATATAGGAATATCCAAGATGCAGTTGAAGACAGAATACGGTATATCCAAGATACTGTTTTATACGGGTAAAAACTATAACAAGAAAATGATTACAGTCAGTACAGTGTTAATACAGAGTTAACATAGCATAACAGTACATGAGATGCAGTTCTTACGAGAATGTAGGTGAAAGGTCACTGCATCTGCAATACATAGAAATCTTATCTAGACAAACAAGACAGGGATGACACTAAAGGTGTAGAAGTACAATGTACAATGCATTTACTACACTCTTCCATCTAGGATTCTATCACTAACACATGTAATTTGCTTTGCTCACCGGATTACACTAGGCAGGGGTGAATGTACAGAGAGGTAAGTCGGCATGTCCTTTCCTGACAAATCCAAAGAGAAAATGGCTGCAGGCTTCTTCTCAGCTCAGGGAGGCATTCCTTACCCAGAATACATTTAGCTTAAAGGGAAACTCAGCAATTCAAAAGAATAACAATGACCTCTAGGGGTTGTAACAGAAATTTTAATGAATGACTATTAGCAGGCTGCCATGAGGCAGAACAGCATGGGTATTTAATATATCCTCCTTGCTGCCCAAGAAGCAATGAGAACATTTTTAGACCACCACATATTGACCATCCATGCTCCTTGTAGTTAAGTTTCTTGAGAATAAAGTCTAAATTCTCACAGCTTTCTTCCAAGTGCATAGCATGTGTGACGCCCTGGACTAGCCAGGTAGTCACAAACACAAAATCACACACACCCCCTCCCCTGGATAGTCTACATCAGTCACACAAAATCCTTGTTGCCTCCTCCAGGGTCTGATGTCCACACCAGGTGGGGCGGAGCCAGGCGGTTGGCCCCACCCACCGAGGAGTTCACAGGCCTGGAGGCGGGAAAAAGCAGTGAGTTTAGTTTTGTAGTGGAAAGTGAGAGGACAGAAACTGTTAGTGTCTGGGTAGGAGCCCAGGCACTGTCAGCAAGGTCGGCAGACGGTGGTGGCCGTCTGCAGGAGGTGGTACAAGTCAGCTGAACCGTAGGACCGGGGACGGGCGGTGACCCGAAGGGAACTGAACCGGTGAGCGGATCTGTACCAAGCACAAAGGCAGGGCCATTGGACCCTGACCAGGCTAGGAGCCGCCGACAATGGTCAAATCCGAGAGTGACCGGAATCCCAGGGGTTCCCTAACACCCAAGACCCGACAGAAGGCAACCGTCCACACCGTGAGGATAAAAAGCCACCGCCATAGGCTAGAGATCCAAGGGCCAGCGCCTGCGGGCAAACGGGCTCCCTCGGTACGTACACCCCAGCCATCCAGCCTCCCCGTACCGCCACCGGGCCCCGGGATCACCAACCCCTACCCACGGAGGGGGAACCAACATCCTAGCTGCTCCCTGCCATCGCTCCCGGGATCCCCGTCACCAGCAGTGGTGGTGCCCATTATCACCACGACCTGTGGGTGACGTCACTAACTATCTCCCCAAACAAACCACCCCCTTTTCACTCGTGGGCGAGGAGCGCTGCTCGAGTCCCCGGATCTGGCCCTCCGCTCGAGCCACCGAGCAGCAGCAGCAGCAGAAGTCCCCGAACCCGAGCGTAGCGTGCGTGGCCCCTCTGCCCGCGACACATGCCCTACACACACTGAAGAATACTTACTGCCATTGAGCAGTAGCACAGCTTTCAGACTTTTTGGATGAAACAATGACGTGTCTCCACTCGCTCACATTGTACTTAATGTTACATTTTCCATCAGCACAGGAACATCGCTTGAATACACTAGAGCACCATCTTCAGAAAAGTATGGAGGGAATCTTTTCAGAATTCTAACCTTTTGGAAACCTATTGTCACGCTCTCCGGGTCCCCTGCTCTGCCCCCCGGCTCACCTGCCACGCTCCCCGGCTTCCCTGCTTCGCTCCCCGGCTCCTCTGGCAGACATCCCCCGCTCCACGGTCTCCAGCCTCCACCACCTGCGGTCCCCAGGCGGCCCGGTCCCCACTCCCGGCGCCCGTCGGCAGCCCTGCTCCAGGCCGGCTCCCCTGCTTCCTATACACCGCTCCCTGCCCTGGCTTCTGGCACCCGGGCCTCGCGCATGCGCATTAGGGCGCGCGGTCATTGACCCTCTCTTAAAGGGCCAGCGTCCACTGACAGGAAATTGAACACACAGGTACAGGGTATAAAGGGGTTTAATGTCCAAGTGGGCGGGGCCTGTTCTTCGTGTTTCCTAAGCTAGGAGTCAGGTCTCCTTGTGTCTCTGTGATATACTTACCTATCTCTCTTCTAGAGCCGCTCCTGCCTCGCCATCCGGTCCTGCCGATTCCCGAACCCCGAACGCTGACTATCTGCCATCCCGTCAGTCCGTACCATCTCTGATCCCTGTGGTGACCCGTCCTCTCGCTCCATCGGTTCCGGACTCTGCCTGACATCTCGGCCTCCGAACCTGAGCTCCGTCACCCGGACTACCATCAGTGACTCCGTGGTCCCAGGGACTTCTCCATTCCACTCTTTTGCACGGACTGTCCTGCTACCCGTAGTGCTCCGGCTACCGGACCCCTTGCCTTCATTAAGGTGTTCGGCCCAGTGGATCCACCTCCTGGGTCTGCCCGTCCACCTGGCCCTAACACCTATAGAATCAGTGTTTGTGAAAAAACTGTACGTGATGATATTTTTTCAATATTTTTACTGAGTCCAATGATCAAAAGTATGAAAAAAATCACATCTTTCAAAAATTTTTACCCTTGGAAACCTGTGTTATTATTACTATGCACGAGCCCTAAATTGTCTGAAAAACAACAAATATGCTGGTTGGATAGACCTTGACCCAACAATTCAACGGCCACAATTAAGGAGAAAAGTGCTAAGAGAGTTAAATTTGCCCCTGAAATAACCCATGATACGGGCCAAGGAGGGACACACCATTTTGATCCGAAAATAGCCCAACACCATGAGAGACGGGCAAATCCGTGAAAAGACAAAGTTCCAAGCTACAACTGACGCAGGATCTACAGCACATACGCCCATTGTAATTGTTCATGATTTCCGGCCACTACGCATTTCAGCCTTCAGGGACCTGGTAATTCGAATGCTATGTCCAGGAGTAGAGATGAGCGAACCGGTCCCGGTTCGGCTCGAGGTCGGTTCGCCGAACGGAGCTCCCGTTCGAGTTCGGCTCGTCGAACGTTCGACGAACCGAACTCGAGCCAATAGGAAACAATGGCAGGCAATCACAAACACAGTAAAACACCTAGAAAACACCTTCAAAGGTGTCCAAAAGGTGACAAACAACTCACAACACAACACAAACACATGGGAAAGTGACAAGGACATATACTCATGCGAAAACAAAACAGCTGGACAAGGAAAAAGAGGAGGACACACAGATATAGGCATGGCACGCCATTCTAAAATCATGTAAAACACCGCAAGGTGACTCCAAGCGGAGTCTCCCTTTTTTCCAAAAATTGGGCCACACAGACACCCACCCCATCAGTGGCAGCACTTGGGCCCTAGTTGCAAACAGGATGTTTTGATTTGCATCAAGCACATTCAAAAATACGCTATTCTTAACCGTCCCCAGGATGACACCGGGGTAGGTAGCAAAGTCTTTCCTGATCCCAGCTCTGTTCATCTTGGCTTCAAGCACATTCAAAAATACGCCATTCTTATCCGTCCCCAGGATGACACCGGGGTAGGTAGATAAAGTTTTTGCTGACCATGACTTGTTCATCTTGGCTTCTTTTAAAAACACAGCAAGCAAGGGTTACTCCAAGCGGAGTCTCCCTTTTTTCCAAAAATTGGGCCACACAGACACCCACCCCATCAGTGGCAGCACTTGGGCCCTAGTTGCAAACAGGATGTTTTGATTTGCATCAAGCACATTCAAAAATACGCCATTCTTATCCGTCCCCAGGATGACACCGGGGTAGGTAGATAAAGTCTTTGCTGACCCATGACTTGTTCATCTTGGCTTCTTTTAAAAACACAGCAAGCAAGGGTTACTCCAAGCGGAGTCTCCCTTTTTTCCAAAAATTGGGCCACACAGACACCCACCCCATCAGTGGCAGCACTTGGGCCCTAGTTGCAAACAGGATGTTTTGATTTGCATCAAGCACATTCAAAAATACGCCATAATTAACCGTCCCCAGGATGACACCGGGGTAGGTAGCAAAGTCTTTCCTGATCCCAGCTCTGTTCATCTTGGCTTCTTTTAAAAACACAGCAAGCAAGGGTTACTCCAAGCGGAGTCTCCCTTTTTTCCAAAAATTGGGCCACACAGACACCCACCCCATCAGTGGCAGCACTTGGGCCCTAGTTGCAAACAGGATGTTTTGATTTGCATCAAGCACATTCAAAAATACGCCATAATTAACCGTCCCCAGGATGACACCGGGGTAGGTAGCAAAGTCTTTCCTGATCCCAGCTCTGTTCATCTTGGCTTCTTTTAAAAACACAGCAAGCAAGGGTTACTCCAAGCGGAGTCTCCCTTTTTTCCAAAAATTGGGCCACACAGACACCCACCCCATCAGTGGCAGCACTTGGGCCCTAGTTGCAAACAAGATGTTTTGATTTGCATCAAGCACATTCAAAAATACGCCATAATTAACCGTCCCCAGGATGACACCGGGGTAGGTAGCAAAGTCTTTCCTGATCCCAGCTCTGTTCATCTTGGCTTCTTTTAAAAACACAGCAAGCAAGGGTTACTCCAAGCGGAGTCTCCCTTTTTTCCAAAAATTGGGCCACACAGACACCCACCCCATCAGTGGCAGCACTTGGGCCCTAGTTGCAAACAGGATGTTTTGATTTGCATCAAGCACATTCAAAAATACGCCATAATTAACCGTCCCCAGGATGACACCGGGGTAGGTAGCAAAGTCTTTCCTGATCCCAGCTCTGTTCATCTTGGCTTCTTTTAAAAACACAGCAAGCAAGGGTTACTCCAAGCGGAGTCTCCCTTTTTTCCAAAAATTGGGCCCCACACACACCCACCCCTTCAGTGGCAGCAGTTGTGCCCCAGTTGTACACTTCACAGCTACATTTGCATCAAGCACATTCAAAAATACGCTATTCTTAACCGTCCCCAGGATGACACCGGGGTAGGTAGCAAAGTCTTTCCTGATCCCAGCTCTGTTCATCTTGGCTTCTTTTAAAAACACAGCAAGCAAGGGTTACTCCAAGCGGAGTCTCCCTTTTTTCCAAAAATTGGGCTGATATAGAAGGGTTAATAGTTTCTATATTTCTTCATTAAAGATATTTTATTGTTATTAGTAAGTATATCTGGTGGTAGTTCATAGTCATTATGGAGCCTTCGGAATAAGAGACATGCTCAAGGATTATTTTGTCTCTAAATGTTCTTCTTATCTTCTTCTTATCTCATATGCATGACTCTACATTTTTGCTTTGCTAAAACTTAAAGGTCATATGAGCAACTTGTAAAGTCCAGCTTAGAAGCCTTATTTGCAATATCACATTGATCTGTAAATGGTATAAATAAAGTGTACTTTGGTTAAATAAACAGAAAATTGATCATGCCCACATGGATGCAGGTCTTTTTCTCCGAGCGCTCGATCTTGATTAGGTCTGAAGAGGCCTAATTGAGAAGACCTCACTGGTGATCCCATAAGCTGACTTGTGACAAAACAGAACAGCTACAACAGTTTTTGGTGCCCAATGTGGAGCCGTGGCCAACCAGCCTATTCGGAAGAAGTTTTGGGGACTCTTGAGACAGTGAAATTTCAGCTGCAGCAAGGTGAGAAGCTTTATTCTTACACTTCATTTCACTCTCTCTGATTTCCCGAATATTCTGGGTAAGGCTGTACACACGGTTCAAGAACTCTGGCATCACCAGTGAGTATTGTTTTTTTTCATGCATGTCTGAATGAGAGTTGAAATATAGAGTAATAAGATAATCTGTTGTCCGTCCATTAACTGATTGCATAGATTGCATAGCACGGAATTTGGGACAGTCTCTGTATAATTACATTTGCTGTGTTGCTGTGTTTTGTGTTTTGCTTTGGTCATCTTTGCATCTTTGATGGGCAATACACTGGTCTAGGGATATGTGTTCATAAGTGGTTTCATATTAATGCCTAGATAAAGTAGGCAGGCAATAGGTTGTTGTATATTGATGAGAAGCCTCTGAATAACAAAGTGACAAGTAATTGAGATAAGAGACTTGGTGAAATAATATGTATGTATAAGTCTAATGGTTATAGGTCATACTGTGGACTGTGAAAAGATGTTCCGGTTGTGAAATGTCACAGGGCATAGCCATATAGAGTATTTGAGTGGATACCTGACATATGTATGTTTTCCCATCAGTGTCAAGAGCGGTTTAGATAATTTTATTTGCATGTGAGGTTAACTGATCCTTGGAAGGTGTATTGTTACATATGCTTCTGGAATCAATGAATGAGTAGGACAAGTTGTCCTGGGATCTGTCCTTATAGTGAGATATTGTGTGTTTCTTCCCCTCAAAATGGGGATGAAGGTTTTATAGTAAAATAGAATATTAGTGCTGTGAAGGTATATAAGTAGTCTCAATTTTCTGCAGGGATTGTGTATTATACCAGTGGGTATTAGGATTGTGTTTTGGGAAGCTGAATCCGGACGAGATAACACTCTTGCTAAACAAACTGTGCGCTGGCTGACATTCTTTTGGGAGGGGTCAAGTGAACAGCTGCGCGATTTTCTGCCCTCTGTGAGAAGTCAGCTGTGTTAATTGTTTTGGTTTAACTCTTACGTTCGTTGCTGGAATACTCTGTAAAGGACCAGCATGAAGTACCCAACTGCACATCAGGTTTGAAGAAGTGGGTTAGAGAGCCGTGTGGCCTTCCCACTTACATGGAGGTGGTCTGGCAGGTGAGAGGACTATCACACCTGGTCCTTCCTGCTTTAGTCATCTGGTCTATTGGGTGAGAGAGGTTTTTAACCCTTCCCAATACGCCCTACAAGTGTAGCAGGTGAGAGTGAATGCTGATTGAGCCTTCTTGCTACCACTTGAGAGCCCATTCTGACTTGCCAGGAGACGTGTGGCCTGTTAACAAGGTTCAGGGACACTGAGAGGGCATTTGCAGAAAGGTGGGCTGTGTGGGAATAAGTTGAAGCCATGGGCAACTTGTTCAGTGTGCAGTGTGGGGCTCCAGCAGGATCCAAAACAGCCAAACAGATAGTGCAAGAAAGAGAAGGCAAAGAAGCAGTGAAAAATGTCAGACTAATACTCAGAAAGGCAGACATGCCAGAGTGTGGGTATTTGTATGTTGAGAAATGGCACAGATTCAGGGAAGAGGTGCAGCATTGTGGATGTAAAGAAATAACAGTGGGATGTATTATTATATTATTGTTATGTAAAGTGTATTATAAATGTTTTAATGCACCAAGAGCAAAAACTGTGACTGCTACCGCCCCACCTTCACATGATCAGAAACCCAGACCAGATGAATGGACTTGTAAACATTGTAGTCAGAAAAACCCAGACTGGAGAGGTACTTGTGCTACGTGTAGTGTTACTCGCCCTAAGCAGATTGCACTAACTCCTGTTCGAACCAGATCACATTTAATGACAGAGGACGCTGACACTGAGACAGAGGTAGTGAAGGAATTGAGTTTTGGGGAGGAAGCTGGACATTACTCTGACGGTGAGGAAAGAAAACAGTTATCTGACCCTGAAGACCAACCTTTCCCTCTTTCCCTGACTGACGTAATACAGCAGGAAGGGGAGAGTATAGAGACGTACTTTTGGAGGTTACAGCTGAAGTGGGCAGACGTGGGGTACAAAGTCAGAACCTCCCTTAATGACAAAATACTGATGAGTATATTCGTTAACGGTATGAATAAGGTTTTACGAGAAGCAGTACAGACAGCCAGACCTGAGTGGAGAAACATGGACCCAACAGACCTTCTGCAAGTAGCTAAGGGGGTTGAACTGACAAAATGCAAGCGACCAGTTATGTATGCTAGAGCACAAGGAAGACAGTGGAAGCAGAAAGGGAGGGCACCAGGTGACCGAGCGACCGTACAGTGCTGGAATTGTGGACAGAATGGACATTACGCCAGACAGTGCAAAAACCCCAAATAGGAGAGGGAGCAGACTGACTCTCCCCCTTCCTTCCCTCCTCCTTTGCCTCTGGCCTAGGAAACTGGTGACCACAAAGGGACTGGAGGGATTGGTGTTTGAAATTCCCTTGATAAAACAGTATCCCTTAAGCCCAGCCAAATCAATGGCCCTGACCAGAGAATACGTGCAAGCAGGGGCTCTAGTACAAAGGTCCCCCCCCTGTAACACTCCCTTGTATCCAATCAAGAAAAAAAAGGGCCCAAAGGTTCCCCTGACACGTACAGAATGGTGCATGATTTGAGAGCTGTCAATGCTGTCACTGAGAGTGTAACACCAATTGTTCCAAACCCACATACCTTACTGTCACAAATCCCAGGGACCTCCAAATGTTTTACAGTAATTGATTTGGCAAATGCCTTTTTCTCTGTGCCTCTACCCCCTGACTGTCAGTATCTTTTTGCCTTCACACATGAGGGGAAACAGTACATGTGGACAGTCCTCCCGCAAGGAGGAATGAATTCACCTACCATTTATTCTACAGCTATGGCAGGAATTCTGGAGCGGTGGCAACCGCCTCATCCACAGGTTACGCTATTGCAGTACGTGGATGACCTTTTGCTCTGCTGTCCAGACCAGACGTCCTGCAGAGAAGCCACAATTTCTTTGCTGTGTTTTCTGGCAGAGAATGGTTGCAAAGTTTCACGTGAAAAATTACAGTACTGTAAGCAAAAGGTAACATTTTTGGGTCACTGTATCTCTGAAGGTACGAGACACCTGACTGAGGAGAGAAAACAAGCAGTCCAAAATCTCTCCTTACCCAGGTCCCACCGGCAACTGCGCACCTTTTTGGGCTTAGTGTCATACTGCAGGCCTTGGATAAGGTCTGCCTCGCAAATGATGCAACCCCTCTATGATTGTCTGTCATCTGACCCCTTTGACCTCACTCAGGAAGCTATTGATTCCTTTCATTCCCTTAAACTACTCATTGTATCTGCCCCGGCCCTGGGTATTCCAAATTACGATCAACCATTTTTCTTGTTTTGCACAGAACAGGGAGGGCATGCGACAGCCGTCCTCACACAGCAACATGGTGACAAACAAAGACCAATAGCTTACTACTCAGCGCGATTGGACCCAGTTGTCAGAGGGTCTCCCACGTGTGTCCATGCTGTAGCGGCTGCTGCAGTACTGTTAGGAAAGGCTTGCGAGATCACATTGACATTTCCCTTAGCAATTTACTCCCCGCATGACATTCATGCTATACTTGTGCAAGTCCAACCGAAACACCTGTCTATAGCCAGACAGCTCAGACTTGAATGTGCCCTTCTGATTCCTGAGTATGTCACCCTCAAGAGGTGTAATGTTCTGAATCCAGCCACCCTTTTGCCAGTAGATTCAGAAAAGGGGGAATTGGTGACAATGGTAGCAAGTGAGGATGAATACTTTGACATGACGCACGAGCATGGCTGCATAGAGCTGATGAGTCAGGAGACAGCAGGTTTTCCACATGTCTATGATACACCTATTACTAATGCAGATTTTGAGTTTTTTTTGTAGATGGCTCCAGATACCACCTGGATGGGAGATTCTACACTGGATATGCTGTAGTATCCTCACATGAGGTAATCCGAGCTGAACCACTCCCGCCGCACATGTCCGCGCAGGAGGCGGAGCTTACAGCGCTCATTGAGGCGTGTAGAGCGGGATCAGGTAGGAAAATTAATGTTTATTCAGACTCAAATTATGGATTTGGGATCTGTCATGATTTTGGCCCTATCTGGAGAAGTAGAGCTTTTCTTACGTCAGCTGGTAAGCCTATTAAAAAAAAAAATGCAGAATTGGTAAACCGGTTAATGGAGGCACTAATGTTACCAGTCCAGGTTGGCATCATTAAGGTGAAAGCACACACAAAAGGTGACTCACTGGAGGTAGCGGGCAATAGAAGGGCGGATGCAGCTGCGAAAGCAGCGGCAAAGAGGCCTAGGGATCAGAGGATAGTGGCAGGGAGCCAGCAAGTCCCAGCCACAGTGAGTCTGGATGTCCTGAAATCCCTCCAGCATCAGGCTGCCCAAACAGAGAAGGAACACTGGGGAAAATGGGAGCTGGGCTGAACTCGAATGGAGTATGGGAAAGTAAGGATAGGTTGTGTTTACCAAGGTCCCTGTTCCCTATGATGGCACAAGCAACACATGGCCCCACTCCCGCCTCAAAAAGTCACATGTGTAACCAGGTGAATGCCTTCTGGATCGCTCCTGGCTTCAGTTACGTAGCCTCCAAACACGTACAATCCTGCATTATCTGCGCACAACACAACCCAGGTAAAACAGTAAAAGTCCCTAAGAAAGCAACACCCAGACCGCTCTACCGTGTCAACGACTGCAAATAGACTACATACAACTACCCAAGGTAGGAGTGTATGAATACGTCCTGGTATGTGTAGATCTCTTCTCAGGATGGGTTGAGGCCTATCCAGTAAAATGTGCAAATGATAAAACAACTGCAGAAAAACTGATGGAGGAACTAGTCTGTCGGTATGGCATCCCAGAAGCCATAGAAAGTGACAGGGGTACACACTTCACTGGAGAAATAATGAGGGACATTATGCAGGCCCTGGGAATAGAGCAGGCGTCCATACCCCTTATCATCCACAGAGCAGTGGAAAAGTAGAGAGATTAAACGGGACACTTAAACTAAAAATTCAAAAGGCCATGGCAGAGACAGGAAAGAATTGGGTAGAGTGCTTATCCCTGGCACTCTTTTCAGTCAGACACACTCCATATAGAAAGACAGGCTTGTCTCCTTTTGAAGTCCTGTTTGGTAGTGCCCCAAAAACAGGTCTCTACTTTCCACAAGTGTTACAGATGCAACACGGCACTATGACAGCCTACGTCCAGGCCTTACAGGAAAGACTTAATGTGGTGCATAAACATGTCTTTTCATCCATTCCAGATCCCAATGCAAGTGCAGATGTGCATCAGCTGAATCCAGGTGATTGGGTGGTCGTGCGCAGACACGTGAGAAAGAGCCTAGATCCACGCTTTGATGGCCCATTCCAAGTCCAGCTGACCACATCCACCTCAGTGAAACTTGAGGGAAAGCCCACCTGGATCCACGCCAGTCACTGTAAAGAGGTCACTCCACCGGCAGAATGACAGTCTTGCTAATTATCCTGCTAGGTGTAGCAGGGTTGCTGCGCCAAACAAAGACACTGAGCGAACTTTTAAATACGGACTGGGATAATAAACTCATTCGCCACCATATTTCTCTTACTGAGGACATGGAAGGAGAAAAGCCAAAAGACTGTTGGATCTGCACACACAGTCCTATTTCTTCAAAGACTATGCCATATTTAGCCTTACCTCTGGAACCACAGGAGGTGTTGATATCAGACTGTATACACAATGAAACCTGGACTCTATCGATATTCTGGTGAAAAGATGTATTTGCCACCTTGACTATAGCTGGAAAGGTCACTAATCCCTGGTTCCAGCTAAATATCACACAGCCTAGGGGACAGTCGTGGTGGATGGAATACAATCCGGACATTGAGGGTGTAGTTACCAAAGTAAAGACTAAGATCCCTCATTCAGGCCCCATTACCTACGATGGATTATGGTTCAGTCTTCAATATAATGATGTTGCTATCTGTGGAAAGGACAATGATTGTTTCCGTGTGTTTGTGTCTATGTGTGTATCTACATACATGGTCACCAGTTTTTGTCTGTTCTCCTATTATATGTATATATGTATATATATGGATGACTCCAGCGAAGACTCCTGGTGAGGAAATACATTTTCTTTTATGAATCCAGCTAATTGGTTTAAGGGCCTAGCAGGTTGGGTTTCTGGCATTATACAGTCCTGTATGCAAATATTGTTATTCTGTCTATTGCTTTATATAGCTGTAAAAGCATTGATATATGCGTTAGCTAAACTACTGAATAATGTATGTTCTACGAGTTTCTAAGAGTTTCAGTATTGAACCCTCTGTAGTTTACTACGGACCCCAAATGGCCTCTACTGACGGGGAGTAGGTGTCCACACTGAGGGTGGATGGGTGAAGTGGTAGGAAGACCCCTCATGGGTACTAGGCCCATGAGCCAGCAGCTCCTGTTTGGACGCCTACTGACCCTGTAGTGAAGGTTATACCATTTACAAAAGGGGGAAATTGATATAGAAGGGTTAATAGTTTCTATATTTCTTCATTAAAGATATTTTATTGTTATTAGTAAGTATATCTGGTGGTAGTTCATAGTCATTATGGAGCCTTCGGAATAAGAGACATGCTCAAGGATTATTTTGTCTCTAAATGTTCTTCTTATCTTCTTCTTATCTCATATGCATGACTCTACATTTTTGCTTTGCTAAAACTTAAAGGTCATATGAGCAACTTGTAAAGTCCAGCTTAGAAGCCTTATTTGCAATATCACATTGATCTGTAAATGGTATAAATAAAGTGTACTTTGGTTAAATAAACAGAAAATTGATCATGCCCACATGGATGCAGGTCTTTTTCTCCGAGCGCTCGATCTTGATTAGGTCTGAAGAGGCCTAATTGAGAAGACCTCACTGGTGATCCCATAAGCTGACTTGTGACAAAACAGAACAGCTACAACAGGCCACACAGACACCCACCCCATCAGTGGCAGCACTTGGGCCCTAGTTGCAAACAGGATGTTTTGATTTGCATCAAGCACATTCAAAAATACGCCATAATTAACCGTCCCCAGGATGACACCGGGGTAGGTAGCAAAGTCTTTCCTGATCCCAGCTCTGTTCATCTTGGCTTCTTTTAAAAACACAGCAAGCAAGGGTTACTCCAAGCGGAGTCTCCCTTTTTTCCAAAAATTGGGCCCCACACACACCCACCCCTTCAGTGGCAGCAGTTGTGCCCCAGTTGTACACTTCACAGCTACATTTGCATCAAGCACATTCAAAAATACGCTATTCTTAACCGTCCCCAGGATGACACCGGGGTAGGTATGTCCAGGAGTAGAGATGAGCGAACCGGTCCAGGTTCGGCTCGAGGTCGGTTCGCCGAACGGAGCTCCCGTTCGAGTTCGGCTCGTCGAACGTTCGACGAACCGAACTCGAGCCAATAGGAAACAATGGCAGGCAATCACAAACACAGTAAAACACCTAGAAAACACCCTCAAAGGTGTCCAAAAGGTGACAAACAACTCACAACACAACACAAACACATGGGAAAGTGACAAGGACATATACTCATGCGAAAACAAAACAGCTGGACAAGGAAAAAGAGGAGGACACACAGATATAGGCATGGCACGCCATTCTAAAATCATGTAAAACACCGCAAGGTGACTCCAAGAGGAGTCTCCCTTTTTTCCAAAAATTGGGCCCCACACACACCCACCCCTTCAGTGGCAGCAGTTGTGCCCCAGTTGTACACTTCACAGCTACATTTGCATCAAGCACATTCAAAAATACGCTATTCTTAACCGTCCCCAGGATGACACCGGGGTAGGTAGCAAAGTCTTTCCTGATCCCAGCTCTGTTCATCTTGGCTTATTTTAAAAACACAGCAAGCAAGGGTTACTCCAAGCGGAGTCTCCCTTTTTTCCAAAAATTGGGCCACACAGACACCCACCCCATCAGTGGCAGCACTTGGGCCCTAGTTGCAAACAGGATGTTTTGATTTGCATCAAGCAAATTCAAAAATACGCCATAATTAACCGTCCCCAGGATGACACCGGGGTAGGTAGCAAAGTCTTTCCTGATCCCAGCTCTGTTCATCTTGGCTTCTTTTAAAAACACAGCAAGCAAGGGTTACTCCAAGCGGAGTCTCCCTTTTTTCCAAAAATTGGGCCACACAGACACCCACCCCATCAGTACTTTACCCTCCACACCAGTCCCAAGCTGGAAGCACTGCAGCACTGCCTCGGCGAAGCGGCAACAGGCTGTGCTGCAGCTAATCTGCATAGGTGACAAACCCCACAATGCAGAAGAGGTGTGGACAGCTCTAAAACAGCATGCAGATCACTGGCTCACACCTCTGAACCTAAAGCCAGGAAAGGTTGTGTGTGACAATGGCCGGAACCTGGTGGCGGCTTTGAGGCGAGGCCAGCTGACACATGTTCCATGCGTGGCCCATGTGCTCAACCTCGTGGTTCAGCGGTTTCTAAACTCATACCCAGAGCTGTCTGATCTGCTGGTAAAAGTTCGCCGCCTGTCTGCACATTTTCGAAAGTCACCTACTGCTTCAGCCGGCCTTGCCGGCTTTCAGCGTCATTTGCATCTTCCGGCTCACAGACTGGTGTGTGATGTCCCCACGCATTGCTGATATGTGCCCGTTCAAGTGTCTCGGGAATTTTCAACAGATCCGTCCGAAGGTGGATGGCCCCTTATTATGTCACGAGGATGGGTCCTTTTTATCGAGATACCAATTTGTGAGTGTTTTTAGGGCATGTTTGAAGTCGTTGGGGTTAGATCCGAAGTCTTTCGGATTGGGGCAGCGAAGGAGGCCTCTATATGCGGCCTACCGGAGGAGACAGTTAAGCAGATTGGTAGGTGGAAGTCGCAGCGCTTTAAGTCGTATGTACGTCCCCAGGTGGTTGTTGGCAATTGAGGGGAAAAGGGGGGGGTATTAGGGTAGCAATGGGGGGGGTGAGAGTGTGTGTTTTTTGTCAATTTGGTTTGGTGAGGCAATAAAATGGTGTCGTCTGTACATTTTGTATTGCAGAAGCACCCCCCCTTCCTTCCCTGGTCTGGATCCTTGGCCACTCTTATGTGTATTGGGGAGCCCGACGAGCGGACGCGAGATGGAACGGGAGACAGCTAGGTTTTGAGAAGGACCTGGCTCTCGTGCGATGGCTCGGTGTTCGGGGGTTAGGGTGGAACAGGGTGTTGCAGGAGGTGCATAGATACGCCCGGTTGGACAGACCTCCTGACATCTTAGTGTTGCATGCCGGGGGGAATGATTTGGGTGGGCGTCCTTTTCGAATCTTGATAACGGACATCAAACATGATTTGTTACGGTTATGGGTGTCGTTTCCAGGTCTAACGATAGTCTGGTCGGAGATAGTAGCGAGAAAGAGTTGGCAGAAAGCGCGGTCAGTTGACAGGTTGAACAAGGCGCGGGCGAAGGTTAATAGGGCGATCTCGAAGTTTGTTAGTCGGAACGGGGGTATAGCAATACGGCATGTTGAGTTGGAAAGGACGGAAGAGGAATTTTGGTTGGCTGACGGGGTACACCTTAATGCGGTGGGAACTGACTTATGGGCTCTTGGCTTGCAGGGAGGTATTGAGAGGGCCCTTTGCTTGCGGGGGGTCTCAGGCACTTGAAGGGTTTCAAGGTGCCTTCGTTGTGGTGTTGTTTATTGGTGGGTCCTTGAAGTTGGTTTAAAATTGGTTCGGGGATTCATCCGGGTATGGATCCCCTCATTGGCAGAATTGATGGTCCCCTAGTGATTTTGGGGGGGAACCCCGACGGGGTATGTCGGGGCCCCTGGGGGTGTGGTTGGGGTTGACGGAGGATTAACCCTAACCATTTGGTGCTACTGAGTCAGTGTGGGTAACGGCTGGGAGCAAGTTGAGGTTTTTTATTGCTCGGTTATGGGAATCACCAGGGTTTTGGTAGCTTCAAGGACCTTACCACATTGCAAATTTTATTGGTTATGTATTCTTGTTAATAAAATGGCTGCTATGGCCAAAATTATCCAAAGATAAATTTGTGTCTGTGTAATTACTTTTAAATAAGAAATGGGAATGGAGGTGTGGGGTATGAAAGGAAGACCGGAGTCAACAATTCCAGGGTCAAGCATGTTTATTTGCGTAAGCTTCGTTCCAGGGTAGAAAGGGTAAGAGTGCCTTTCAGAATTCGAAGTGGTCGGACTGTACGGACCACCAAGAACTGCAGGAGAGCTTGAACATCTTCCCATGGATGTGCGACATCCTCCCTCATCAGTTACGTAGGTAAGCAGGTTCTCAGCATTGCAGCCCATTTGTTGTCTTAAGTTAGTTAAGCGGGGTTAACTAACCTGTCAGTTCAGCCTCAGGTCTAAAGCAGAGGCCTGGACTCCACTCCTTACTCCTCACTCCACAACTCTCCTTAAAAACAACTGACTCCTTTTTCCTGCCCCGGGGTCTCCAGACCCTTAGGTGGGCGTTTCCTTCCGTCTGGTCCTGCCCACTGGTGTGCCTGTCTTTCCCTGGGGGAGGTGACTAGGGTTTTCTGGTTGGCTTTGTGTGACTTAGGTGAGGGAAGTTGTTATGCGGGGGCCTATGTGTGACTACCTGCAGTGTCAGGGCGTCACATATGTATGTGTGTATGTCTGCTAAAGGAATCCGCACCGTCATATTTACAAACACAAAATTTTGACTCTATGCACAGAAGAGAGTCATGCTATTTACATGATTTGTGTTTTTTTACCTTTTAAAACTATCATTAAATGTTAAGTTTTAGTTAGGGATTTATGCTTCTGTCTGTCTCTCTCCCAGTCTCTGTCATCTGTCTGTCTCTGTGTGTCTCTATCTCTATCCATGTCTCTCTGTCTCTCTATCTCTGTCTGTCTCTCTGTGTCTGTCTGTCTTTCTCTCTTTGTGGCTGTCTGTTTCTATGTCTGTCTGTCTCTTTTCCAGGTCTGTCTCTTTTCCAGGTCTGTCTCTTTCCCTGTCTGTCTGTCTCTTCCCCTGTCTGTCTCTTCCCCTGTCTGTCTCTTCCCCTGTCTGTCTCTGTATTTCTTTGTCTGTCTCTGTCTGTCTCTTCCCCTGTCTGTCTCTTTCCCTGTCTCTCTCTGCCTGTCTCTCTTTGTCTCTCTCTGTCTGACTCATTCCCCGTTTGTCTCTTTCCCTGTCTATCTCTGTATTTCTTTGTCTGTCTCTATCTGTCTGTCTCTCTCTGTCTGTCTCTTCCCCTGTCTGTCTGTTTCCCTGTCGGTCTGCCTTTTCTCCTGCCTGTCTCTGTATGTTTGTCTTTGTCTGTTTCCCTATCTGCCTCTGTCTCTTTCTCTGTCTCTGTCTGTCTGCCTTTTTTCCCTGTCTATCTCTGTCTGTCTCTTTCCCTGTCTGCCTCTGTCTGTTTGTCTCTGTCTCTTTCCCTGTCTGTCTATGCCTATCTGTCTCTGTCTGTTTGTCTCTCAGTCTGTGTCTGTCTCTCTCTATCTGTCTCCCCACTGACATCATATTATCTCACACATAAGCTTCTTATACTATGAATGTCCTTTGTTCCTATAGCAACCAATCACAGCTGCTATTAATAACTTGCAGCTCCCACCTCCATTCAGTTTAATGGAGGCAGGTTTTTTGGAGAGTAACTGTAAAGGTTAAATATTCCTGTTAAAACATAGTCTACAACGTTCCCTGAGTCACATGAGGTGTCTGCAAAATTTTGTGTTTGTAAATATGACGGTGCGGATTCCTTTAGCAGACATACACACATACATATGTGACGCCCTGACACTGCAGATAGTCACACATAGGCCCCCGCATAACAACTTCCCTCACCTAAGTCACACAAAGCCAACCAGAAAACCCTAGTCACCTCCCCTAGGGAAAGACAGGCACACCAGTGGGCAGGACCAGACGGAAGGAAACGCCCACCTAGGGGTCTGGAGACCCCGGGGCAGGAAAAAGGAGTCAGTTGTTTTTAAGGAGAGTTGTGGAGTGAGGAGTAAGGAGTGGAGTCCAGGCCTCTGCTTTAGACCTGAGGCTGAACTGACAGGTTAGTTAACCCCGCTTAACTAACTTAAGACAACAAATGGGCTGCAATGCTGAGAACCTGCTTACCTACGTAACTGATGAGGGAGGATGTCGCAAATCCATGGGAAGATGTTCAAGCTCTCCTGCAGTTCTTGGTGGTCCGTACAGTCTGACCACTTCGAATTCTGAAAGGCACTCTTACCCTTTCTACCCTGGAACGAAGCTTACGCAAATAAACATGCTTGACCCTGGAATTGTTGACTCCGGTCTTCCTTTCATACCCCACACCTCCATTCCCATTTCTTATTTAAAAGTAATTACACAGACACAAATTTATCTTTGGATAATTTTGGCCATAGCAGCCATTTTATTAACAAGAATACATAACCAATTAAATTTGCAATGTGGTAAGGTCCTTGAAGCTACCAAAACCCTGGTGATTCCCATAACCGAGCAATAAAAAACCTCAACTTGCTCCCAGCCGTTACCCACACTGGCTCAGGAGCACCAAATTATAAGGGTTAATCCTCCGTCAACCCCAACCACACCCCCAGGGGCCCCGACATACCCCGTCGGGGTTCCCCCCCAAAATCACCAGGGGACCATCAATTCTGCCAATGAGGGGATCCATACCCGGATGAATCCCCGAACCAATTTTAAACCAACTTCAAGGACCCACCAATAAACAACACCACAACGAAGGCACCTTGAAACCCTTCAAGTGCCTGAGACCCCCCGCAAGCAAAGGGCCCTCTCAATACCTCCCTGCAAGCCAAGAGCCCATAAGTCAGTTCCCACCGCATTAAGGTGTACCCCGTCAGCCAACCAAAATTCCTCTTCCGTCCTTTCCAACTCAACATGCCGTATTGCTATACCCCCGTTCCGACTAACAAACTTCGAGATCGCCCTATTAACCTTCGCCCGCGCCTTGTTCAACCTGTCAACTGACCGCGCTTTCTGCCAACTCTTTCTCGCTACTATCTCTGACCAGACTATCGTTAGACCTGGAAACGACGCCCATAACCGTAACAAATCATGTTTGATGTCCTTTATCAAGATTCGAAAAGGACGCCCACCCAAATCATTCCCCCCGGCATGCAACACTAAGATGTCAGGAGGTCTGTCCAACCGGGCGTATCTATGCACCTCCTGCACCCTAACCCCCGAACACCGAGCCATCGCACGAGAGCCAGGTCCTTCTCAAAACCTAGCTGTCTCCAGTTCCATCTCGCGTCCGCTCGTCGGGCTCCCCAATACACATAAGAGTGGCCAAGGATCCAGACCAGGGAAGGAAGGGGGGGTGCTTCTGCAATACAAAATGTACAGACGACACCATTTTATTGCCTCACCAAACCAAATTGACAAAAAACACACACTCTCACCCCCCCCATTGCTACCCTAATACCCTAATACCCCCCCCCTTTTCCCCTCAATTGCCAACAACCACCTGGGGACGTACATACGACTTAAAGCGCTGCGACTTCCACCTACCAATCTGCTTAACTGTCTCCTCCGGTAGGCCGCATATAGAGGCCTCCGTCGCTGCCCCAATCCGAAAGACTTCGGATCTAACCCCAACGACTTCAAACATGCCCTAAAAACACTCACAAATTGGTATCTCGATAAAAAGATATATGTAATAAGGGGCCATCCACCTTCGGACGGATCTGTTGAAAATTCCCGAGACACTTGAACGGGCACATATCAGATGCCACAACCATCCCCAAACGGACTAGTCTACCCACACCTCTCTGATCAGTTTTCGATTTCCTAATCCAAAATTCAACTCCGTTTTCCACTGACATAATGTCACCCCAATCCAAGCCCCCGGGGAACGCCTTACTGGGCGATACCAACTCCCCAACCCGCAGGGCTCCAAAAAACGCCAAAGAAAAGGCTAACTTAAACAAACTCACCTCAAACGGAGATAGACAAACCCCCCACAACGCCCTACCCAGCCGGGTAGGGACCCAGCCCAGCCCAGCTGGGACCCAGTTTGAGCGAGGAACGGAACAAGTCCTTCCCACACCAAGGTTTGCAGGCCCTACCTCAGTCAGGGTTTCACCCACACTCTACAGCTCCGGAATGTCATGCTCTTCAGCCTCCTCCTCCTCCTGCGCATCCTCATCCACTTTACCCTCCACACCAGTCCCAAGCTGGAAGCACTGCAGCACTGCCTCGGCGAAGCGGCAACAGGCTGTGCTGCAGCTAATCTGCATAGGTGACAAACCCCACAATGCAGAAGAGGTGTGGACAGCTCTAAAACAGCATGCAGATCACTGGCTCACACCTCTGAACCTAAAGCCAGGAAAGGTTGTGTGTGACAATGGCCGGAACCTGGTGGCGGCTTTGAGGCGAGGCCAGCTGACACATGTTCCATGCGTGGCCCATGTGCTCAACCTCGTGGTTCAGCGGTTTCTAAACTCATACCCAGAGCTGTCTGATCTGCTGGTAAAAGTTCGCCGCCTGTCTGCACATTTTCGAAAGTCACCTACTGCTTCAGCCGGCCTTGCCGGCTTTCAGCGTCATTTGCATCTTCCGGCTCACAGACTGGTGTGTGATGTCCCCACGCATTGGAATTCAACTCTGCACATGTTGATCAGGATATGTGAGCAGAAGAGGGCAGTTGTTGAGTACCTGCATCACCTAAGCCATCGGGAAATGGGTCAAACTCCACACATAACACCTGAGGAGTGGAGATGGATGTCCGACCTATGTACCATCCTCCAAAACTTTGAGGACTCCACCAAGATGGTGAGCGGCGATGACGCCATTATTAGCGTCACCATACCGCTTCTCTGCCTTCTAAAACGGTCTCTGCTCAAAACCAAACATGATGCATTGCAGGCGGAACACGATGAGTTGGAGCAAGAAACAGTAGTGGGTGTGGGTGATAACACACAGCCCAGCCTCGTCTCATCACAACGTGCAGTGGAGGACTATGACGAGGAGGAAGATGAAGACATGGAGCAACTCTCCGACCAAATTGAGGATATGACATGCATACCAGTCATATGCTCAGTTCAGCGTGGCTGGCCAGAGGACAGGGTAGATGAGGAGGAGGAGGAGGAGAAGGAGGAGGACAGCATGTTCAGTCATCGTGTTGGTCTGGATATTGAAGTGATGGCTGTTAAGAGTCTGGCGCACATGGATGACTTTATGGTAAGCTGCCTGTCTCGTGACCCTCGCGTTAAGAACATCTTGGCCGACAATCATTACTGGTTGGTAACACTGTTAGACCCACGCTACAAGGAGAACTTTATGTCTCTTATTCCCGAGGCGGAGAGGTCAGCCAAAATGCAGCAGTTCTGGAAGGCCATAGTCACGGAAGTAGGCAAAGCATTCCCTTCACAAAACGCTAGCGTCATAATTGTAACACTATTAGTTAAAAGAAAGGGATAAACTGTAAAAAAAACAAAATAAGGCATAACTTTTTTTTAACATCAATTTTTTTTTTTTAGATTTAACCAAAGAATGTGCACATTTGTTATAATAAACAAGTGAAAAATGTTGAAAATCAGTCATCCAAAGGTGTGTGAAAAAAAAATATATATATGGTACCAATAAAAATGTCACTTTGTCCTGCAAAGAATGCAGCCCCCCACATTATTTTTTTCCTCTGTGCGGCCCATACACCCAGCCGAGTTTGAGACCCCCTGCCTTACACTATATAGATATCATGTTCATTCCCCATCTATCTTGCTCAGGAGAGCATCTCCCTCCCCCGGCACCAAGAGCAGCTCATACTGAATTGTTACAATGACTACATTGACACCCCCATACTTTGCACTGACGAGGGGCAAGCACCCCGAAACACCGTGTCTGCAAATTGGGATTCTGATCTGGCTTATATATCCTGAGTCATATTGCAATGGATTGTTGAAAATCCACTTGTGACTTTTAGGATCGCTACTTCCAATAGGTGGCGCTGTGCTAGAGTTTGTCTCCTTTACTGGAGAGACAATTTGTACATTGACTAGTAACACTGCACACAGAAATGCACCTTAATATTCCACTGTTAACCCTTTCCTCCCAGCAGTAACACACAACTCCTCACCTTGATATCATGGTGATTTATGGTCAGAATGACTTCAATGCGATCAGTGATTTCTATTCTAGCTCTGCTCACATAGATTTTATATCCACACTCAACTATAGGCCGTTCTTCATATTTTGGGGGTTTTTAGTCAGATATACTAGTTTGTGCCTGTATAGTATTGGTGTAGATGGGAGTGTAGGGCATGGGTTACATGGCACTGTGGTGGGATACTGATGGGAGGTATTGGTGCTGTGTTTGAGGCTTCTACTGGGTATTTTCCTACAAATACTGGAACAGCTCACTGCTTAGAATGATCCTTCCCAGCTCTATAATATATTATATATACCCCACAATGCAGGCTCACACACACATTTGTCTCAAGTGTGTTGTAGGGACACAGATACAGTCTTGGTCATGTGACTAAAGGCTACTTTACACACTGCGATATCGGTCCTGATATCGCTAGTGTGGGTACCCGCCCCCATCTGTTGCGCGACACGGGCAAATTGCTGCCCATGCTGCACAACACCGAACAGAACCAGTCACACATACTTACCTGCCCGGCGACGTCGCTGTGACCGGCGAACCGCCTCCTTTCTAAGGGGGCGGTTCGTGCGGCGTCACAGCAACGTCACTGAGCGACCGCCCAATAGCAGTGGAGGGGCGGAGATGAGTGGCCGGAACATCCCGCCCACCTCCTTCCTTCCTCATAGCGGCTTTGAGGCAGGTAAGGAGAGGTTCCTCGTTTCTGCGGTGTCACACGGAGCAATGTGTGCTGCCGCAGGAGCGACGAACTACATCGTTACTGCTGCAGTAACGATAATCGAGAATGGAGACCCATGTCACCGATGAGCGATTTTGCACGTTTTTGCAACGATGCAAAATCGCTCATCGGTGTCACACGCAGCAACATCGCTAATGCGGCCGGATGTGCGTCACAAATTCCGTGACCCCAACGACTCCGCATTAGCGATGTCGCAGCGTGTAAAGCCCCCTTTAGTGGGAGTGGTGTACAGGGTCTTAGCAGTAAAGAGTATTCCATATTTCTGCCAGATACCCACAGAGATATTGAAATCTGAAAAAAGAGACTTCTGCTCATTGAAGGTAAGAACTGCTCACATAGCGTTCAACTCCACAGCAAACGTGTGCTCTAGCACTGGCATCTCAGCAGGGATATTCCCCTACTACACATGTGTGTCTGGGTCGCTGTGACAGTTTACAGGACATAACTCAGGGCACCTAGACAGAAGGCAGAGGGACTACTTTCTATTTCTGGTGTAGATCTTAGTACAATATATATATATATACTATTACATGTGACACATGTACCTTGTATTACCATTATTCGCTGTATATGAACCCCTTTTCTCCGGGCATTATTTGTCTATAGCATTTTTCACGAACCTGAGGCAACTGAGAACCCTTCAGTGAAGGAATTCCACTAACCCTCACAATACCAACCAGGGGCCTCCCTGCAGTAACTCAGGTAGTTGTACCCATTCTCTTTCCGCATTCTATGTGTTCTTCTTCTTTCTTCTTTTTTTTCTTTTTTCTTCTTTTTATTTCTATCATGTAGTTCAGGGGTTTATAGATATATGTCCTGCATCTCATATTTCCTTTAGTGGTGCTTCTTACCCATTCTCATATCATTTACCCTAGTATTTCATGATCCTGAGGCGACTGAGAACCCTTTAATAAAGGAATCCTTTTTCACTTGAATTGTCAAGTGATACTTACCAGTGACTATCACGTAATGTTACAGGTAGTTGCATTTTCTTCCTCTTCTTTCTCTCCTTTCTTCTTTGTCACACGGTCCATTGTGTTATAGCCCACGTGTCATGATAACACTTGTACCATCTTTTCATTTAGATTCCACCTACAATTATTTACCGATTCCAGTTCTGAAATAGGCTTTCATCATCTACTCACTAGAATTCTCAAGTGCATAAGGTACTGAGACATATACATGTTCACACCATTATAAAGAACAAAGTATAAACATTGAGGTTTTTCTCACACCCATGTTCCTGTGTTCTTTGATATGATATGTGTTCATTTCCTTCACTATATAGGATTGCAAGTTTTCCATTTGTACCTTAATGGCAATGACGCTATACAATTGAACACATATCATCCTGTTATCCATATAGGTGTGTATTTACCTGCTTGACTATTTTTGGTTGTTTGATCCAGAATGTTTCTCCAGATAGGTCATGTGGAAATTTTCTTTCCTCAGTACAAATGTTTTCACTATGGCTTTGGAAAAATTTTTTGTATGTGCATCATGGTTATTTGACCCATTGTACTCTCAAGTAGCAATATATTGTACTGTTATGTTGTACTATGTACTAATTACGTGTTTATATGGTTTTGTAACCCTTTATGATCTTAGATAACTTTATCCTTGATAAAGACCTAAAAACAAGGTCGAAACGTTGGATGAATTATCCTTTTGCACAAATAAAGAATTTTCAGCATTCCAAGAGTTCTTTTCTTACGTTATTGATCACTATAGTGTGCCAGAGCTATTTCTATTGAATTGACTCTTATTTTTTCTGAGCACCTGCTATATACACAGTGAGCCAGACATATTCAAGTTTCATTCAGAAGGCAGAGGGAAGCCTTAGCAGCTGAGCCTATATCTTGGCTTGTGAGCATTAGAACAGGCCGGCGATTACAGGGTAACATGAAAAATGTCCAGCTTGCATTATGACTAGAACATGACAATATCCTTTTAAGTACTAACCTATGATGCGTTCCTAAGCAGTTGATGTTATATGTTCTATATTTCATTTTCTGCATACTTTACAAGTAGTAGAATTTGCTTTGATATAGGCAACTGGATTTTCACAATGAAAAGGCAAAGGATAACGCCCGAAAAAGACGCCATACATTATGTCAGTGCCATCACTGACAAACCTGGATTGACCATGAAATACATCAATCCCCTTAAAGGTGAGTTAAAACAAGTTTTAACTAAATTGCCTTAATATTGTCATGCATTAGAATGACTGTCTTAGGTAATGATAAATATTTTCTACAGGAAGAGGAGTGTTTGCTGAAACTGAAATCGAAAAAGGGAGTTTTGTTGCAGAATATCGAGGCGAGCTCACGTATGCACTTACGATGGTAGACAACTACTCGAGATTTATGGTTGTGGTACAAGTCAAAGATCTAATGGCCCATACTGCAGCGAAGGTCTTCCAAGCACACTTATGCAGACCTCATGGCTACTCAGAGAGAGTCCTCACAGATCAAGGCACTGCCTTTGAAGCGGAAATCTTCAAGGACTTCTGCAGCTTTTACCGATGCAGGAAGATGCGCACTACACCCTACCATGCTCAAACCAATGGTTATCAACCTGCTCAGGACTTTACCCCATATTCCAGATGTGGCCTTACAAGTGATTTATAGAGGGTTAACAATACGTTGGGATCACCGGATCTAATCTCCCTTTTTATACACCCTAAAATCTTGTTTGCTTTAGAATAAACAATAACATCATAAAGGTATAGCAGTACCGTTTCAAAGTTTCGGTGTCCCAAGCAGCATTCCATCAGCCTCTGGAAGGTTCCTGGCAAATTGCACAGCTCGAAGGGCATGCTTTTGAACTCGCAGAGACCCATCGGGGTGGCAAAGGCGGTCTTCTCCCGGTCTGCCTCAGCAACGGACACTTGCCAATAGCGACTAGTGAGATCAAGGGTAGAAAAATAATTTGCAGTTCTCAATGCAGCTAGCTATTCCTCAATACAGGGGAGTGGTGCTGTCCTTCTTCTTTAACAGGACCAACGGAGCTGCCCAGAGGCTACAACTGTCACGGATAACCCCAGCCTCCTTCATGTTGCTCAACATGTCCTTGGTACACTGGTAATGTGCAGGTAGTTTTGGCTTATATCTCTCTTTGATGGGTGGGTGTGCACTTGTGGGGATGTAGTGTTTGACCCCTTTTATTCTTCAAAAGTCTAGCGGATGTTTGCTGAAGACTTGCTCGTATTCTTGCACTAGCCTGTAGACCCCCTTCTTGTGATGTGAAGGTGTGGAGTCAGTGCCTACGTGTAATTCCTTACACCACTCCTCTGGCTGACTTGGTGAGCTGTCACTGAATGGGTGGGCTGAAGCAATGGTGGATGCTGCTGTTTGGATAGCATGTGTATCTACTGAGAACAGCTTATCAATGGTGGCAAATCGGAGCAGCTTAATCTCTTGCTCTCCGCAGTTCAACACTCTCATGGGCACTCTTCCCTTCCATATTAATGAATAAAACTATGATGTAAATAGCATATAGATACCCCACAAATGCAGATAAAAGTAGGTTATGGGAAAAGGGGGAAGAGAGAAACAGGAAAATAGTGGAATAAAGTATACCTTCCAGGTGGGAGAGGAAATGGCAGCACAGCCAGTGGAGGTGAAGCAAGGGGAGCCTGCAACTAAAGAGTTGAGAGCGTTATCACATGGTGACTGAGCCTGATTGTAACGGGAGCATAGAGGTGCCGATCCTGTCTTACCTGCGTTGGTGTAGAAGTGGGTGTCCTGTGGTGGAGTCAGCTGTGTGCAGTGGTGGCCGTGGGTTCTTTTATGTGCGACCGTAGTAATAGCTGCGCCCACTTCCTGTATGGGAGTGGAATGCAGTGAGGCTAATGGAACGCACGCCTGCGCATTTGTGTTTAACGTCGCGCATGTGCAGAACGGAGAAAAGGCTGCGCTCACTTCCTAATGAAAGGGAGTGAGACGCAGCTCGGAAGGGAAGGGAAAAGATTAGGGTTTGGGGATGATGAAAGGGCTTTCTACGGGCAAGGATGGCAAAGGGTGGCAGTGACGGAAAGTCAGGCAGCCTGTCCTGTCCTGTCCTGTCCGTCCGTCTTTTTGTATCATGAATTGGAAAGACTGCAAGGGGGAGGGGAGGTGCTTGGAGGAGGAGGAGTTATTCAGATTAATTGCAGTGGGCGGCGGCTGCAAAAAGCATCATTCTTCTTGTTTTTGCTCTGCAAAACAGCCTTTTCAAGGGTTGGCTTGGGTGACAAAATGTCTTCTGTAGGCGTGGGTTTGTCTCCCTCTCCCTAAGATGTGTCCGGTATAGGCCAGGGTGCCACTCAAGGCCGTAACCAATTCGGGTTATAGCTTCTCGGCCTTTTGGCTAAGATCAAGTGTAGTTTCGGAGGACGCTACCTTGGTCGGTACTGGAAGGTGCCTGGGATTGCACGTCTGCCGGCCTTGAGGAAGTGTGTGCGCCTTCTGGTGACACATAGCCCTCTTGTGCCTGGACGGTTCCCAGGCAACGGGAGGCGATCACCTTTGTTATTTTGAAGTCCTACTGATAAACAGAAAAAAAAAAAAATTAAATCTGTTCTTATCAGTTTAATATCTGATACGTCCCCTCTCTGGGGACCATATATTAAATGGATTTTTAGAACAAGGAGATGGAAAAAATCTTGCTCTGTCCACTCCACGCATTGACCTGGTATTGCAGTACCTCCAGGACCGGTGCACCCCTTCTTAACCCAGTTTCCAAAAGCAGAACTCAATTCACCTGATTCAAATGAGCCCCATTAGTGAATTGAAAGAAAGCAAAAACTTTATATGCACCTCAATTTGGCCAATTCACTTTTCACACTTTCACCCTTTTTTTTATCTTTCACACCTTTTACTTGCTTTATTGATGCAAAAGCTGTGCCAAATAGCAAACTCATCTCCACTCAACTTGACCAACTCTGCTATGTCCCGTGCAGTATCTTATTCTCAGTCTTATCTAGATCATTTGCAATTGAATAGAATAGATCCCTTTTGGACACATTGGATTCAGCTGCTGCAGTGACTGCAGGTGTTAGAAGATGCAGACTTGGCATCAGGTGCTGTCTATCAGATTCCACTCCAATTAAAGCTTCCATTGTTTTTCGGTGTTTTCTTTGAGCAATGATGATGTCTTTAGTGATCTGTTGGCTCCCTCTCCTGGAGGAAGAGTTTGCTTGCTCTTGGACTTTCAAAAAGAGAGGTCATGATAGACATTTAGCTTCTGAGCCCAATTGGGGACAGTCATGGGTGATGAATGTTTTGCAACCTGCTGCGAAGCCTGATACCGCAATATAAGGAACGTCAAATACTAAGAATGGGCGGCCTATGAAAGAATTAGTACTTTCATTAAGCATACTTAAACGGCTAATTGGGAATAGACAAACTGTAAAAAGCCCTCTGAGAAAGCCCCTCTCTAACCTTTGTTAGTAAGCTTTTCTGTAGTCTGCCTGTTGATGTATTTTCCGTTTGAACAGTGCACAACATGAAGTGACGGAACACTGGCTTGTCACAATGTCCCCCGCTGACATCACGATAGCGCTGCTGCCTAGAAAGCCAGCTGCGCAGCAGAAGTTGCTCTTTGGGTGGGATGGTGGGCTAATGTATCTATTCCTGCTTGGTGTGAGTTTGACATGATCTAGAGCAACGAGTTCCAGCGGCTAGCGGTTGATTATTGGCTGTAATGGGGCTTTCTGGCTGGTGCCAGCCTTTCTTCTTAGCACACAGGAACCACAATCCCTACACCATGCTTCGATGGATTCTCTCATCCCAGCCCAGTAAAACTACATATTTCACACAGTTATAAGCAGCCCATGGGCATTCACCTGGATTAAAACCCATAACAGCTCATAGACCAAACAATCAATCTACCACTGGACCAAAGACAGGAAGCTAAATCCACTGCCTGCGGTAACTAACTTAATCCTATAGTCTACTCACACAACAAACCCAAGAGAAAGGAAAAAAACATGGCTTCGATTATCCATCCAATGAAAACGCATAACCATTGTGAGCCATTGGACAATGCAATTGCACACATGGTGACATGGTGCACGGCCCAATGAATCAAGTCTGTACTTCATATTCACGGTTTAAGCCCTTGGGTTCTAATGTGTCCAGAGTACATATCCAGAAAGATTCCCTTTCTTTGTGCTAAGCACAAGTCAACAATACGTTGTAAGCAGATTCTATTACCAGTCCCACACCATTTTGTGACGCATAATCGCACAGTGGCCCAATTAAGATTCCAAGTCATCGAACATGTCCCAGCCATACGCAGAGGAGGCGATAGAATTAGGAAGCTCAAAGAAAGGGAATCTTTCTGGATATATACTCTGGGCACGTTGGAACCCAAGGGCTTAAACCATGAATATGAAGAACCGACTTGATTCATTGGGCCGTGCACATTTTTTCTAACGCCCGGTTCTTTTTCGTGTTCACACTATATATGGCTCCAGTATGTATGGAGTTCCATTCTTCCTTGTTTTTTATTTGTCATGTTTGTCTGATTACCTTGTCTAACAGTTTTTTCTCCCCTTTCTTTACCTTCCAGGTTCCCATAGTCACGTGAAATATCCCTGTTGCACTTGATTACGGCTCACTATTCACTATAGGATGTCTTATATCTAACATCACACTCTCACCCATCAGCACTCTATAGGTTTGTATAAGGTATGCGCTTACACATCCGGTCCTCCATAGGTATTTCCACTTATGTAGCACTATCCCTATGATCACTCATAACTCATACCCTTGTAGTCAATTACAGCCTCCTCTCTCCCCTCTCCCCTTCTCCCTTTCCATCTATAATTTTGCCAGTACAATATTAGTTTACATTAGGCACACACTCACATATTCCTTTCCTTAGTGACTTATTGTAATTCACATTCGCATACAATTCTCTATGCCTGCCCCATTACTACATTCATACCTACTTGACCCTATCCTGATACCCCTTGTCTCACCTTGTTGGTCCCTACACCTGTTATCATCTCCTTTCCTGTGTCTGTCTTGTCACACAACACATTTTAGCATATCCCTTGTGCTCCTTATTACCTGTCCTGCCTATTAGAATTATGTCCATTATGTCCATGCATGGCCCAATGAATCAAGTCTGTACTTCATATTCATGGTTTAAGCCTTTGGGTTCCAATGTGCCCAGAGTATATATCCAGAAAGATTCCCTTTCTTTGAGCTTCCTAATTCTATTGCCTCCTCTACGTATGGCTTGGACATGTTCGATGACTTGGAATCTTAATTGGATCACTGTGTGATTATGCGTCACAAAATGGTGTGGGACTGGTAATAGAATCTGCTTACAATGTATTGTTGACTTGTGTTTAGCTCAAAGAAAGAGAATCTTTCTGGATATGTACTCTGGGCACATTAGAACCCAAGGGCTTAAACCGTGAATATGAAGTAAAGACTTGATTCATTGGGCCATGCACCATGTCACCATGTGTCCAATTGCATTGTCCAATGGCTCACAATGGTTATGCGTTTTCATTGGATGGATAATCGAAGCCATGTTTTTTTCCTTTCTGTTGGGTTTGTTGTGTGAGTAGCCTATAGGATTAAGTTGGTTACCGCAGGCAGTGGATTTAACTTCCTGTCTTTGGTCCAGTGGTAGATGGATTGTCTGGTCTATGAGCTGTTATTGGTTTGAATGCAGGTGAATGCCCATGGGCTGCTTATGACTGTGTAAAATATGTAGTTTTACTGGGCTGGGATGAGAGAATCCATTGAAGCATGGTGTAGGGATTGTGGTTCCTGTGTGCTAAGAAGAGAGGCTGGCACCAGCCAGAAAGCCCCATTGCAGCCAATAATCACTTAATAACTTTTTCAACTTGTCATCATATGGGAGGCCTTCCATTCCTTGTAGTAGTCTAGTTGCCCACCTTTGAACTGACTCTAACTTCTGAATGTCCTTTTTAAAATGTGGAGCCCAAAACTGGTTCCCATATTCCAGATGTAGCCTTACAAGTGATTTATAGAGGTTGATCATCTTTACTTATCATTTAAAACTTTCAAACTGGTACACTCAACACATAAAGCCCCCCCCTTTTAAAGAGTAGTTTCCCTGTACCTAAGTGGGGGTCTACCTAGGTTGGAGCGAGTGGACCTTCGGGGTCCGGTGTCAGTGGTGACAGGCAGTGGGGCAGAGGGAACAGTCAGTTCCTCCTCCCTGCTATCATGTGGGGCAGGCGGAGGCGTAGGGGAGCTGGGTACAGGTACATCCCTGGGCACTGGCTCGCGGTTAACCGTTTCCATCATTTCTTCATCCACGGGTTGTGGGAACAGTATCACTGGAAGGATCACCGCACCGTTCTGTGTAGGCCAGTCTGCTGGAAAATCACCCATCATGGTGTGGATTACCTCTTTTTCCTTCTCCACTGGACTGGGAACTGGAGCCTCATCCGCTACTCTCAATGCTGGTGGGCACTTCTTCAGGTGGTCTCGGGAAACCGTGGCCAAAGTCCCCCCCTGGTCACGGCTGATCTGGTAGGCCTTCCCATTCTCCCATCCTGTGGGCTGGACTACATACGGGGTTTTTTCCCATTGATCATCCAGCTTGTGGGCCCTTCTTTTCCGCTTCAGCACTACATCCCCAGGTTGGAAGGAACCGGCAGGCGCCTTCTTGTTGAAGCACTGCTCCTGTTGTCCCCGACTCCGGCACAAGTTCTTTTCAACATACTCCTGGACCTGTCGGTACTGTGTCCTCCGCCGAGTGTCCCATTCAGCTGTCGACAGGAGTGCTTCTGAAGCTTCCAAGCCCATTTCCAGATCCACTGGTAGCCGGCCGGGACGAGCTCTCATCAGGTATGCTGGAGTGCATTTCGTAGAGCTGGAAGGGATGTTGTTGTACATATCGACCAGGTCAGGTAGCTTCTCCAGCCACAGGTTCCGCTCTTCCAGTGGTAACGTCTTGAGGAGGCCCAGGACCAAGTGGTTCATCTTTTCACAAATGCCATTGGTTTGGGCGTGGTAAGGCGTGGTCCGGATTTTCTTGCAGCCGTACAACTGGCAGAATTCCTGGAATACCTCTGCTTCAAAGGCCGGACCCTGGTCGGTAAGCACCCTCTCCGGGTACCAATGCGGTCAACAGAAATAAGCCTGGAAAGCCTTAGCAGCGGTGCGGCCGGTTAAGTCCTTAACTGGGACAACCACCAGGAACCTCGAGTAGTGGTCTACGATGGTCAGAGCGTAGGTGTACCCACTTCGGCTGGGGGTGAGCTTTACATGGTCAAGGGCAACCAGCTCCAGCGGTTGGTGTGTAATGATCGGGTGTAGGGGTGCCTTCTGGCTGGCCTCGTCCTTCCTTCTCAATGCGCAAGGGCCACATTCTCGGCACCAGGCCTCCACAGATTCCCGCATTCCACTCCAATAGAACCGCTCTCTTAACAACATCTCTAGCTTCTTCCACCCGAAGTGCACTGCACCATCATGGTATGCTTGCAGGACGGTGGGCACTTTAGCCTGGGGAATCACCAGCTGGCGGATCTTCTCGTGAGTCTTTGGATTAATCAGCTCGCGATACAACTTCCCCTGGTGTAGGTATAGCCGGGTCCGTTCTTGCCACAGACGTTGGGCTTCGGCAGGGGCAGCAGGGTCTATCCCAGCAGAACCCTGTTCCACTAGAGTCTTGACCAGGCGGACAGCAGGTGCCTGGTCCTGAGCTTCCTGCCAGTCCTGTCGGGGCAGCGGATCCAGGTTCACCCGTTGTTGGTAGACGTGCACCTTCTCAGTGAATGGCCGGTGAAATGCAGGCAACTCGATCTCTTCGAGGTCATCATCCTCTGGCCCCTCTTCCGACAGGTGGGGCATCCGGGAGAGTGCATTGGCATTGACGTTGGTACGGCCGGCCCGGTACTTGATGGTGAAATCGTAGTTGGCTAACCTGGTCACCCACCGCTGCTCCAACGCGCCCAGCTTGGCCGTATCTAGATGGGTCAGCAGGTTATTGTCTGTGTACGCGGTGAACTTGGCTGCTGCCAGGTAATGGCGGAAACGCTCGGTGATAGCCCACACCAGTGCCAAGAGCTCAAGCTTGAAGGAGATGTAGTTCTCAGGGTTCCTCTCAGTCGGTCGGAGTTTTCGGCTAGCATAAGCTATTACCTTTTCCCTTCTGTCTTGGACCTGGGATAGAACAGCCCCCAAGCCCACATTGCTGGCGTCGGTGTAGAGGATGAATGGGCGGCTGTAGTCAGGGTACGCTAGGATTTCCTCTCCGGTCAGGGCTGTTCTCAGCTGGCGGAAGGATTCCTCATGCTTTTCTTCCCACACCAATGGGGCTACTAGGGATCTACCACCCTTGGTCTGTCCTACGAGGAGGTCTTGCATGGGGGCAGCCATCTTTGTGTACCCCTTAATGAAGCGACGGTAATATCCCACCAGGCCCAGAAACTGCCTCACTTCCCTCACTGTGGTCGGTCTCGGCCAGTCTTGGATGGCGGTGATCTTCTCGGGGTTGGGGGCGACACCTTCCGCACCAACCACATGTCCTAGGTACTGCACTCTGGGTTTCAGCAGATGACACTTTGAGGGCTTCAACTTCATCCCATACTTGGCAAGGGACGCGAACACCTCGGCTAGGTGCTCCAGGTGGGCTTCATACGTCTGTGAGTACACAATCACATCATCCAAGTACAGCAAAACGGTCCCATAGGCAGTCTTCTCTCGGTCTTCCGGTGCCACGGCCACCTGCCAGTACCCGCTGGTGAGGTCAAGGGTGGAGAAGTAGTTAGCGGTTCTCAGCGAGGCCAGGGACTCTTTGATGCGGGGCAGAGGGTAAGCATCCTTATGCGTTATCTGGTTAATCTTCCGGTAATCCACACACATCCGCATGGTGCCATCCTTCTTCTTAACCAGCACCAACGGAGCGGCCCAGGGACTACAGCTGTCCCTAATAACCTCTGCCTCCTTCATGTTCCTCAACATGTCTTTGGCGCATTGGTAGTGCGCAGGGGGAATAGGCCTGTATCTCTCTTTAATAGGGGAGTGTGTACCGGTAGGGATGTGGTGTTGAACCCCTTTAATCTGCCCAAAATCTAGAGGGTGCTTGCTAAAAACCCGCTCATACTCCTGTACCACCCGGTATACCCCTTCCTTGTGGTGTATGGGGGTATCATCAGTGCCGACATGTAGCTCTCGATACCACTCGCCTAACTCCCCCAGGGATGAGTGGGAACCGGCAGCAGGCGGTGTGACCGGGGGAACGGCTTCATGGATCGTGTGGGGATCTAGAGTGAACAATTTGGCAAGGGTAGCGTACCGGGTGGTGCATGAATGCACACATATTGGTTTTATAATCTTATTGTATTACTTTATATTCTTATTTCACTTGTGCATATCTCCACCATAATCCTGGCTAAGAAATATAGCTTTTTTTGGGGTACACAGGTAGTAAGGTCTTCTTTCTATTTCTTTAGGGGTGATATAGCCTGGTGGAACTCTAGACCTCTAACATTATATATGCACCCTTTTTCTTTATGGTTCTTGGACACCTTATAACATTCTTCCATACATATATATCTTTCTCATAAATTATAAATAATTAGGCATTTTTATATATTTTATTTACATTTTCATAAATAACTTTTTACAAAGCATGGGGGACATTCTCACATACATATAATTTTCATGTACGCATTCTGAAAATTTACGCATAAACCGTACACACTCCTTTTTGTAACAATTTCTATAACTCATTCGCTGAACTCTCATCCCGGATATTCATTCTTACACCGAATTTCCTGTTATAACACAACATTCATGACTTTTATTCAATTTATTTTTATTTTTTAGGTTTATTAGTAGTGATGAGCGAGTACTAAAAAGCTCGGGTGCTCGAAGCTCGGGCCGAGCCTCCCAAGATACTCGTGTACTCGGCCCGAGCACCGAGCCCAATGTTATCCTATGGGAGACCCGAGTATTTTTGTGAAATGACCACCGGCAGCATGTAGAAACCCTAAAAATGGCACAAAAGTCTCCGAAGAGTGCTCAAATGACATGGCAACAGCATGGGGAAGACCCCTTGAAGCATTTATCACTCAAAAGTCACAGCTGTGAATAATTTTGTCCACGTTTTACGCCATTTTTACGGACTCACCAGAAAACCTTCCAAAATGACACCAAAATGATTTTTCATAGCGGAAATGTTAAGGGCACATACCCAATAGTGAGATAGAGCTAATGTATGTTACTTTTTGAGATCAATACATGAAAGATTTTACGTAAAACATTGTGTGGCACTCCGATGTCCCTGAGAAGAGACGTGCATAAAGGCCTCTGAGTCTAATGTGCCCATTTTGAGGAACTGAGTCTTTGTAGTATTTTCCTTTGCCAGGGCAGTCCAAAATTGTGAGGTTCACCAATGCCCCTGCATACAGACGTGCATGATGGCCTGTAAACCTGAAGTGCCCATTGTAAGGAAGTGGGTCTATTGTAGTATAGCCCTTAGGCAGGGCAGCCAAAAATTGGGAGGCTCCACGTTGTCCCTGGATAGAGACGTGCATGAGGGCCTCAAAACATTAAGTGTCCAGTGTCAGGAAGTGGGTGTATTATAGTATAGCCCTTAGGCAGGGCAGCCAAAAATTGGGAGGCTCCACGTTGTCCCTGGATAGAGACGTGCATGAGGGCCTGTAAACCTGAAGTGCCCATTGGAAGGAAGTGGGTCTTTTGTAGTATAGCCCTTTGGCAGGGCAGCCAAAAATTGGGAGGCTCCACGTTGTCCCTGGATAGAGACGTGCATGAGGGCCTGTAAACCTGAAGTGCCCATTGGAAGGAAGTGGGTCTTTTGTAGTATAGCCCTTTGGCAGGGCAGCCAAAAATTGGGAGGCTCCACGTTGTCCCTGGATAGAGACATGCATGAGGGCCTCAAAACATTAAGTGTCCATTGTCAGGAAGTGGGTGTATTATAGTATAGCCCTTAGGCAGGGCAGCCAAAAATTGGGAGGCTCCACGTTGTCCCTGGATAGAGACGTGCATGAGGGCCTGTAAACCTGAAGTGCCCATTGGAAGGAAGTGGGTCTTTTGTAGTATAGCCCTTTGGCAGGGCAGCCAAAAATTGGGAGGCTCCACGTTGTCCCTGGATAGAGACGTGCATGAGGGCCTCAAAACATTAAGTGTCCATTGTCAGGAAGTGGGTGTATTATAGTATAGCCCTTTGGCAGGGCAGCCAAAAATTGGGAGGCTCCACGTTGTCCCTGGATAGAGACGTGCATGAGGGCCTCAAAACATTAAGTGTCCATTGTCAGGAAGTGGGTGTATTATAGTATAGCCCTTAGGCAGGGCAGCCAAAAATTGGGAGGCTCCATGTTGTCCCTGGATAGAGACGTGCATGAGGGCCTCAAAACATTAAGTGTCCATTGTCAGGAAGTGGGTCTTTTGTAGTATAGCCCTTTGGCAGGGCAGCCAAAAATTGGGAGGCTCCACGTTGTCCCTGGATAGAGACGTGCATGAGGGCCTCAAAACATTAAGTGTCCATTGTCAGGAAGTGGGTGTATTATAGTATAGCCCTTAGGCAGGGCAGCCAAAAATTGGGAGGCTCCACGTTGTCCCTGGATAGAGACGTGCATGAGGGCCTCAAAACATTAAGTGTCCATTGTCAGGAAGTGGGTCTTTTGTAGTATAGCCCTTTGGCAGGGCAGCCAAAAATTGGGAGGCTCCACGTTGTCCCTGGATAGAGACGTGCATGAGGGCCTCAAAACATTAAGTGTCCATTGTCAGGAAGTGGGTGTATTATAGTATAGCCCTTTGGCAGGGCAGCCAAAAATTGGGAGGCTCCACGTTGTCCCTGCATAGAGACGTGCATGAGGGCCTCAAAACATTGTTCCCATTGCAAAGGAGCGGGTCTCCTGTCGTTGTAATGTCCATTCTGCAAAGAATGGGCGAAAAAATTTACCACTGGGGGTATACCTGAAACAAAGGCCTAACTCTTGTAACGGTCATCATGGTGGCGCATGAGGAGAAGGAGGAGCAGTCCAGCGATTATCCAAAGTCCAGAAGTGTGTACCCATGGGTGACTGGAGGTACATGGCAAATTCCCGTTACAAACTTTAAATTCCGCTCTCATTTGCTGGTGGTGTGGTGAAGTCTGGCCCAATCCAACCCTTGTTCATCTTGATCAGAGTCAGCCTGTCAGCATTTTCAGTTGACAGGCGGGTGCGTTTATCTGTAATGATTCCACCTGCGGCACTAAAAACATGCTCTGACAAAACGCTAGCGGCAGGGCAGGCCAGGACTTCCAAGGCGTAGAGAGCCAATTCATGCCACGTGTCCACCTTGGATACCCAATAATTGTAAGGCACAGAGGAATGTCGGAGTACAGTTGTTCGATCTGCAAGGTACTCCTTGAGCATCTGGGCAAACTTAGGATTTCTTGTGGCACTACCCCGCACCTCAGGGGCTGTGGTACGTGAGGGGCTGAGAAAACTGTCCCACATCTTAAAGACTGTTCCCCTACCTCTGGCGGATTGGACTTGTGCCTCTCTCGGCTGTACGCCTTGGTTGTCCACTGATTCCTGACCTATGCCGCTAGCGTTTTGTGAGGGGAATGCTTTGCCTACTTCCGTGACTATGGCCTTCCGGAACTGCTGCATTTTGGTTGACCTCTCCGCCTCGGGAATAAGAGACATAAAGTTCTCCTTGTAGCGTGGGTCTAACAGTGTTACCAACCAGTAATGATTGTCGGCCAAGATGTTCTTAACGCGAGGGTCACGAGACAGGCAGCTTACCATAAAGTCAGCCATGTGCGCCAGACTCTTAACAGCCAGGACTTCAGTAGCCTGACCAACACGTTGACTGAACATGCTGTCCTCCTCCTCCTCCTCCTCCTCCTCCTCATCTACCCTGTCCTCTGGCCAGCCACGCTGAACCGAGGATATGACTGGTGTGCATGTCATATCCTCAATTTGGCCGGAGATTTGCTCCATGTCTTCATCCTCCTCCTCGTCATAGTCCTCCACTGCACGTTGTGATGAGACGAGGCTGGGCTGTGTGTTATCACCCACACCCACTACTGTTTCTTGCTGCAACTCATCGCGCTCCGCCTGCAATGCATCATGTTTGGTTTTGAGCAGAGACCGTTTTAGAAGGCAGAGTAGCGGTATGGTGACGCTAATAATGGCGTCATCTTATACCTTTATGATGTTATTGTTTATTCTAAAGCAAACAAGATTTTAGGGTGTATAAAAAGGGAGATTAGATCCGGTGATCCCAACGTATTGTTAACCCTCTATAAATCACTTGTAAGGCCACATCTGGAATATGGGGTAAAGTCCTGAGCAGGTTGATAACCATTGGTTTGAGCATGGTAGGGTGTAGTGCGCATCTTCCTGCATCCGCCATAACCTTCCCTTAGGATATACTGTGCCCTTATCAGATTGGTTGTACAAGGTTGCTTCTCTTATTGGATGGATTTCAAGCTGCATGGATAATGTTCATTTAAATGATGTGGATAGAAAGACTGAAGATATCTACATGTAGTCTGAAATCCATCATGAATCAATACTATTTTACACAGTCATAAGCAGCCCATGGGCATTCACCTGCATTCAAACCAATAACAGCTCATAGACCAGACAATCCATCTACCACTGGACCAAAGACAGGAAGTTAAATCCACTGCCTGCGGTAACCAACTTAATCCTATAGGCTACTCACACAACAAACCCAACAGAAAGGAAAAAAACATGGCTTCGATTATCCATCCAATGAAAACGCATAACCATTGTGAGCCATTGGACAATGCAATTGGGCACTTGGTGACATGGTGCACGGCCCAATGAATCAAGTCTTTACTTCATATTCACGGTTTAAGCCCTTGGGTTCTAATGTGCCCAGAGTACATATCCAGAAAGATTCTCTTTCTTTGAGCTAAACACAAGTCAACAATACATTGTAAGCAGATTCTATTACCAGTCCCACACCATTTTGTGACGCATAATCACACAGTGATCCAATTAACATTCCAAGTCATCGAACATGTCCAAGCCATACGCAGAGGAGGCAATAGAATTAGGAAGCTCAAAGAAAGGGAATCTTTCTGGATATATACTCTGGGCACATTGGAACCCAAAGGCTTAAACCATGAATATGAAGTACAGACTTGATTCATTGGGCCATGCATGGACATAATGGACATAATTCTAATAGGCAGGACAGGTAATAAGGAGCACAAGTTATATGCTAAAATGTGTTGTGTGACAAGACAGACACAGGAAAGGACATGATAACAGGTGTAGGGACCAACAAGGTGAGACAAGGGGTATCAGGATAGGGTCAAGTAGGTATGAATGTAGTAATGGGGCAGGCATAGAGAATTGTATGTGAATGTGAATTACAATAAATCACTAAGGAAAGGAATATGTGAGTGTGTGCCTAATGTAAACTAATATTGTACTGGCAAAATTATAGATGGAAAGGGAGAAGGGGAGGGGGGGAGAGAGGAGGCTGTAATTGACTACAAGGGTATGAGTTATGAGTGATCATAGGGATAGTGTTACATAAGTGGAAATACCTATGGAGGACCGGATGTGTAAGCGCATACCTTATACAAATCTATAGAGTGCTGATGGGTGAGAGTGTGATGTTAGATATAAGACATCCTATAGTGAATAGTGAGCCGTAATCAAGTGCAACAGGGATATTTCACGTGACTATGGGAACCTGGAAGGTAAAGAAAGGGGAGAAAAAACTGTTAGACAAGGTAATCAGACATAATGTAACCAGTTGATCAGACATGATCACCTGGTTTGAGACCCCCTGCCTTACACTATATAGATATCATGTTCATTCCCCATCTATCTTGCTCAGGAGAGCATCTCCCTCCCCCGGCACCAAGAGCAGCTCATACTGAATTGTTACATTGACTAGTAACACTGCACACAGAAATGCACCTTAATATTCCACTGTTAACCCTTTCCTCCCAGCAGTAACACACAACTCCTCACCTTGATATCATGGTGATTTATGGTCAGAATGACTTCAATGCGATCAGTGATTTCTATTCTAGCTCTGCTCACATAGATTTTATATCCACACTCAACTATAGGCCGTTCTTCATATTTTGGGGGCTTTTAGTCAGATATACTAGTTTGTGCCTGTATAGTATTGGTGTAGATGGGAGTGTAGGGCATGGGTTACATGGCACTGTGGTGGAATACTGATGGGAGGTATTGGTGCTGTGTTTGATGCTTCTACTGGGTATTTTCCTACAAATACTGGAACAGCTCACTGCTTAGAATGATCCTTCCCAGCTCTATAATATATTATATATACCCCACAATGCAGGCTCACACACACATTTGTCTCAAGTGTGTTGTAGGGACACAGATACAGTCTTGGTCATGTGACTAAAGGCTACTTTACACACTGCGATATCGGTCCCGATATCGCTAGTGTGGGTACCCGCCCCCATCTGTTGCGCGACACGGGCAAATCGCTGCCCATGCCGCACAACACCGACCAGACCCGTCACACATACTTACCTGCCCGGCGACGTCGCTGTGTCCGGCGAACCGCCTCCTTTCTAAGGGGGCGGTCCGTGCGGCGTCACAGCGACGTCACTGAGCGACCGCCCAATAGCAGCGGAGGGGCGGAGATGAGTGGCCGGAACATCCCGCCCACCTCCTTCCTTCCTCATAGCGGCTGGGAGGCAGGTAAGGAGAGGTTCCTCGTTTCTGCGGTGTCACACGGAGCGATGTGTGCTACCGCAGGAGCGACGAACTACATCGTTACTGCTGCAGTAACGATAATCGAGAATGGAGACCCATGTCACCGATGAGCGATTTTGCACGTTTTTGCAACGATGCAAAATCGCTCATCGGTATCACACGCAGCAACATCGCTAATGCGGCCGGATGTGCGTCACAAATTCCGTGACCCCAACGACTCCGCATTAGCGATGTCGCAGCGTGTAAAGCCCCCTTTAGTGGGAGTGGTGTACAGGGTCTTAGCAGTAAAGAGTATTCCATATTTCTGCCAGATACCCACAGAGATATTGAAATCTGAAAAAAGAGACTTCTTCTCATTGAAGGTAAGAACTGCTCACATAGCGTTCAACTCCACAGCAAACGAGTGCTCTAGCACTGGCATCTCAGCAGGGATATTCCCCTACTACACATGTGTGTCTAGGTCACTGTGACAGTTTACAGGACATAACTCAGGGCACCTAGACAGAAGGCAGAGGGACTACTTTCTATTTCTGGTGTAGAGCTTAGTACAATATATATATATTTATACTATTACATGGGACACATGTACCTTGTATTACCATTATTCGCTGTATATGAACCCCTTTTCTCCGGGCATTATTTGTCTATAGCATTTTTCACGAACCTGAGGCAACTGAGAACCCTTCAGTGAAGGAATTCCACTAACCCTCACAATACCTACCAGGGGCCTCCCTGCAGTAACTCAGGTAGTTGTACCCATTCTCTTTCCGCATTCTATGTGTTCTTCTTCTTTCTTCTTTTTTTTCTTTTTTCTTCTTTTTATTTCTATCATGTAGTTCAGGGGTTTATAGATATATGTCCTGCATCTCATATTTCCTTTAGTGGTGCTTCTTACCCATTCTCATATCATTTACCCTAGTATTTCATGATCCTGAGGCGACTGAGAACCCTTTAATAAAGGAATCCTTTTTCACCTGAATTGTCAAGTGATACTTACCAGTGACTATCACGTAATGTTACAGGTAGTTCCATTTTCTTCCTCTTCTTTCTCTCCTTTCTTCTTTGTCACACGGTCCATTGTGTTATAGCCCACGTGTCATGATAACACTTGTACCATCTTTTCATTTAGATTCCACCTACAATTATTTACCGATTCCAGTTCTGGAATAGGCTTTCATCATCTACTCACTAGAATTCTCAAGTTCATAAGGTACTGAGACATATACATGTTCACACCATTATAAAGAACAAAGTATAAACATTGAGGTTTTTCTCACACCCATGTTCCTGTGTTCTTTGATATGATATGTGTTCATTTCCTTCACTATATAGGATTGCAAGTTTTCCATTTGTACCTTAATGGCAATGACGCTATACAATTGAACACATATCATCCTGTTATCCATATAGGTGTGTATTTACCTGCTTGACTATTTTTGGTTGTTTGATCCAGAATGTTTCTCCAGATAGGTCATGTGGAAATTTTCTTTCCTCAGTACAAATGTTTTCACTATGGCTTTGGAAAATTTTTTTGTATGTGCATCATGGTCATTTGACCCATTGTACTCTCAAGTAGCAATATATTGTACTGTTATGTTGTACTATGTACTAATTACGTGTTTATATGGTTTTGTAACCCTTTATGATCTTAGATAACTTTATCCTTGATAAAGACCTAAAAACAAGCTCGAAACGTTGGATGAATTATCCTTTTGCACAAATAAAGAATTTTCAGCATTCTAAGAGTTCTTTTCTTACGTTATTGATCACTATAGTGTGCCAGAGCTATTTCTATTGAATTGACTCTTATTTTTTCTGAGCACCTGCTATATACACAGTGAGCCAGACATATTCAATTTTCATTCAGAAGGCAGAGGGAAGCCTTAGCAGCTGAGCCTATATCTTGGCTTGTGAGCATTAGAACAGGCCGGCGATTACAGGGTAACATGAAAAATGTCCAGCTTGCATTATGACTAGAACATGACAATATCCTTTTAAGTACTAACCTATGATGCGTTCCTAAGCAGTTGATGTTATATGTTCTACATTTCATTTTCTGCATACTTTCCAAGTAGTAGAATTTGCTTTGATATAGGCAACTGGATTTTCACAATGAAAAGGCAAAGGATAACGCCCGAAAAAGACGCCATACATTATGTCAGTGCCATCACTGACAAACCTGGATTGACCATGAAATACATCAATCCCCTTAAAGGTGAGTTAAAACAAGTTTTAACTAAATTGCCTTAATATTGTCATGCATTAGAATGACTGTCTTAGGTAATGATAAATATTTTCTACAGGAAGAGGAGTGTTTGCTGAAACTGAAATCGAAAAAGGGAGTTTTGTTGCAGAATATCGAGGTGAGCTCACGTATGCACTTACGATGGTAGACAACTACTCGAGATTTATGGTTGTGGTACAAGTCAAAGATCTAATGGCCCATACTGCAGCGAAGGTCTTCCAAGCACACTTATGCAGACCTCATGGCTACTCAGAGAGAGTCCTCACAGATCAAGGCACTGCCTTTGAAGCGGAAATCTTCAAGGACTTCTGCAGCTTTTACCGATGCAGGAAGATGCGTACTACACCCTACCATGCTCAAACCAATGGTTATCAACCTGCTCAGGACTTTACCCCATATTCCAGATGTGGCCTTACAAGTGATTTATAGAGGGGTAACAATACGTTGGGATCATCGGATCTAATCTCCCTTTTTATACACCCTAAAATCTTGTTTGCGTTAGAATAAACAATAACATCATAAAGGTATAGCAGTACCGTTTCAAAGTTTCGGTGTCCCAAGCAGCATTCCATCAGCCTCTGGAAGGTTCCTGGCAAATTGCACAGCTCGAAGGGCATGCTTTTGAACTCGCAGAGACCCATCGGGGTGGCAAAGGCGGTCTTCTCCCGGTCTGCCTCAGCAACGGACACTTGCCAATAGTGACTAGTGAGATCAAGGGTAGAAAAATAATTTGCAGTTGTCAATGCAGCTAGCTATTCCTCAATACAGGGGAGTGGTGCTGTCCTTCTTCTTTAACAGGACCAACGGAGCTGCCCAGAGGCTACAACTGTCACGGATAACCCCAGCCTCCTTCATGTTGCTCAACATGTCCTTGGTACACTGGTAATGTGCAGGTAGATTTGGCTTATATCTCTCTTTGAAGGGTGGGTGTGCACTTGTGGGGATGTAGTGTTTGACCCCTTTTATTTTTCAAAAGTCTAGCGGATGTTTGCTGAAGACTTGCTCGTATTCTTGCACTAGCCTGTAGACCCCCTTCTTGTGATGTGAAGGTGTGGAGTCAGTGCCTACGTGTAATTCCTTACACCACTCCTCTGGCTGACTTGGTGAGCTGTCACTGAATGGGTGGGCTGAAGCAATGGTGGATGCTGCTGTTTGGATAGCATGTGTATCTACTGAGAACAGCTTATCAATGGTGGCAAATCGGAGCAGCTTAATCTTTTGCTCTCCGCAGTTCAACACTCTCATGGGCACTCTTCCCTTCCATATTAATGAATAAAACTATGATGTAAATAGCATATAGATACCCCACAAATGCAGATAAAAGTAGGTTATGGGAAAAGGGGGAAGAGAGAAACAGGAAAATAGTGGAATAAAGTATACCTTCCAGGTGGGAGAGGAAATGGCAGCACAGCCAGTGGAGGTGAAGCAAGGGGAGCCTGCAACTAAAGAGTTGAGAGCGTTATCACATGGTGACTGAGCCTGATTGTAACGGGAGCATAGAGGTGCCGATCCTGTCTTACCTGCGTTGGTGTAGAAGTGGGTGTCCTGTGGTGGAGTCAGCTATGTGCAGTGGTGGCCGTGGGTTCTTTTATGTGCGACCGTAGTAATAGCTGTGCCCACTTCCTGTATGGGAGTGGAATGCAGTGAGGCTAATGGAACGCACGCCTGCGCATTTGTGTTTAACGTCGCGCATGTGCAGAACGGAGAAAAGGCTGCGCTCACTTCCTAATGAAAGGGAGTGAGACGCAGCTGGGAAGGGAAGGGAAAAGATTAGGGTTTGGGGATGATGAAAGGGCTTTCTACGGGCAAGGATGGCAAAGGGTGGCAGTGACGGAAAGTCAGGCAGATGGTCCTGTCCTGTCCTGTCCGTCCGTCTTTTTGTATCATGAATTGGAAAGACTGCAAGGGGGAGGGGAGGTGCTTGTGCCCAAAAGGAGGAGTTATTCAGATTCATTGCAGTGGGCGGCGGCTGCAAAAAGCACCATTCTCCTTGTTTTTGCTCTGCAAATTCTACTACTTGGAAAGTATGCAGAAAATGAAATGTAGAACATATAACATCAACTGCTTAGGAACGCATCATAGGTTAGTACTTAAAAGGATATTGTCATGTTCTAGTCATAATGCAAGCTGGACATTTTTCATGTTACCCTGTAATCGCCGGCCTGTTCTAATGCTCACAAGCCAAGATATAGGCTCAGCTGCTAAGGCTTCCCTCTGCCTTCTGAATGAAAATTGAATATGTCTGGCTCACTGTGTATATAGCAGGTGGTCAGAAAAAATAAGAGTCAATTCAATAGAAATAGCTCTGGCACACTATAGTGATCAATAACGTAAGAAAAGAACTCTTAGAATGCTGAAAATTCTTTATTTGTGCAAAAGGATAATTCATCCAACGTTTCGAGCTTGTTTTTAGGTCTTTATCAAGGATAAAGTTATCTAAGATCATAAAGGGTTACAAAACCATATAAACACGTAATTAGTACATAGTACAACATAACAGTACAATATATTGCTACTTGAGAGTACAATGGGTCAAATGACCATGATGCACATACAAAAAAATTTTCCAAAGCCATAGTGAAAACATTTGTACTGAGGAAAGAAAATTTCCACATGACCTATCTGGAGAAACATTCTGGATCAAACAACCAAAAATAGTCAAGCAGGTAAATACACACCTATATGGATAACAGGATGATATGTGTTCAATTGTATAGCGTCATTGCCATTAAGGTACAAATGGAAAACTTGCAATCCTATATAGTGAAGGAAATGAACACATATCATATCAAAGAACACAGGAACATGGGTGTGAGAAAAACCTCAATGTTTATACTTTGTTCTTTATAATGGTGTGAACATGTATATGTCTCAGTACCTTATGAACTTGAGAATTCTAGTGAGTAGATGATGAAAGCCTATTCCAGAACTGGAATCGGTAAATAATTGTAGGTGGAATCTAAATGAAAAGATGGTACAAGTGTTATCATGACACGTGGGCTATAACACAATGGACCGTGTGACAAAGAAGAAAGGAGAGAAAGAAGAGGAAGAAAATGGAACTACCTGTAACATTACGTGATAGTCACTGGTAAGTATCACTTGACAATTCAGGTGAAAAAGGATTCCTTTATTAAAGGGTTCTCAGTCGCCTCAGGATCATGAAATACTAGGGTAAATGATATGAGAATGGGTAAGAAGCACCACTAAAGGAAATATGAGATGCAGGACATATATCTATAAACCCCTGAACTACATGATAGAAATAAAAAGAAGAAAAAAGAAAAAAAAGAAGAAAGAAGAAGAACACATAGAATGCGGAAAGAGAATGGGTACAACTACCTGAGTTACTGCAGGGAGGCCCCTGGTAGGTATTGTGAGGGTTAGTGGAATTCCTTCACTGAAGGGTTCTCAGTTGCCTCAGGTTCGTGAAAAATGCTATAGACAAATAATGCCTGGAGAAAAGGGGTTCATATACAGCGAATAATGGTAATACAAGGTACATGTGTCCCATGTAATAGTATAAATATATATATATTGTACTAAGCTCTACACCAGAAATAGAAAGTAGTCCCTCTGCCTTCTGTCTAGGTGCCCTGAGTTATGTCCTGTAAACTGTCACAGTGACCTAGACACACATGTGTAGTAGGGGAATATCCCTGCTGAGATGCCAGTGCTAGAGCACTCGTTTGCTGTGGAGTTGAACGCTATGTGAGCAGTTCTTACCTTCAATGAGCAGAAGTCTCTTTTTTCAGATTTCAATATCTCTGTGGGTATCTGGCAGAAATATGGAATACTCTTTACTGCTAAGACCCTGTACACCACTCCCACTAAAGGGGGCTTTACACGCTGCGACATCGCTAATGCGGAGTCGTTGGGGTCACGGAATTTGTGACGCACATCCGGCCGCATTAGCGATGTTGCTGCGTGTGATACCGATGAGCGATTTTGCATCGTTGCAAAAACGTGCAAAATCGCTCATCGGTGACATGGGTCTCCATTCTCGATTATCGTTACTGCAGCAGTAACGATGTAGTTCGTCGCTCCTGCGGTAGCACACATCGCTCCGTGTGACACCGCAGAAACGAGGAACCTCTCCTTACCTGCCTCCCAGCCGCTATGAGGAAGGAAGGAGGTGGGCGGGATGTTCCGGCCACTCATCTCCGCCCCTCCGCTGCTATTGGGCGGTCGCTCAGTGACGTCGCTGTGACGCCGCACGGACCGCCCCCTTAGAAAGGAGGCGGTTCGCCGGACACAGCGACGTCGCCGGGCAGGTAAGTATGTGTGACGGGTCTGGTCGGTGTTGTGCGGCATGGGCAGCGATTTGCCCGTGTCGCGCAACAGATGGGGGCGGGTACCCACACTAGCGATATCGGGACCGATATCGCAGTGTGTAAAGTAGCCTTTAGTCACATGACCAAGACTGTATCTGTGTCCCTACAACACACTTGAGACAAATGTGTGTGTGAGCCTGCATTGTGGGGTATATATAATATATTATAGAGCTGGGAAGGATCATTCTAAGCAGTGAGCTGTTCCAGTATTTGTAGGAAAATACCCAGTAGAAGCATCAAACACAGCACCAATACCTCCCATCAGTATTCCACCACAGTGCCATGTAACCCATGCCCTACACTCCCATCTACACCAATACTATACAGGCACAAACTAGTATATCTGACTAAAAGCCCCCAAAATATGAAGAACGGCCTATAGTTGAGTGTGGATATAAAATCTATGTGAGCAGAGCTAGAATAGAAATCACTGATCGCATTGAAGTCATTCTGACCATAAATCACCATGATATCAAGGTGAGGAGTTGTGTGTTACTGCTGGGAGGAAAGGGTTAACAGTGGAATATTAAGGTGCATTTCTGTGTGCAGTGTTACTAGTCAATGTAACAATTCAGTATGAGCTGCTCTTGGTGCCGGGGGAGGGAGATGCTCTCCTGAGCAAGATAGATGGGGAATGAACATGATATCTATATAGTGTAAGGCAGGGGGTCTCAAACCAGGTGATCATGTCTGATCAACTGGTTACATTATGTCTGATTACCTTGTCTAACAGTTTTTTCTCCCCTTTCTTTACCTTCCAGGTTCCCATAGTCACGTGAAATATCCCTGTTGCACTTGATTACGGCTCACTATTCACTATAGGATGTCTTATATCTAACATCACACTCTCACCCATCAGCACTCTATAGGTTTGTATAAGGTATGCGCTTACACATCCGGTCCTCCATAGGTATTTCCACTTATGTAACACTATCCCTATGATCACTCATAACTCATACCCTTGTAGTCAATTACAGCCTCCTCTCTCCCCCCCTCCCCTTCTCCCTTTCCATCTATAATTTTGCCAGTACAATATTAGTTTACATTAGGCACACACTCACATATTCCTTTCCTTAGTGATTTATTGTAATTCACATTCACATACAATTCTCTATGCCTGCCCCATTACTACATTCATACCTACTTGACCCTATCCTGATACCCCTTGTCTCACCTTGTTGGTCCCTACACCTGTTATCATGTCCTTTCCTGTGTCTGTCTTGTCACACAACACATTTTAGCATATAACTTGTGCTCCTTATTACCTGTCCTGCCTATTAGAATTATGTCCATTATGTCCATGCATGGCCCAATGAATCAAGTCTGTACTTCATATTCATGGTTTAAGCCTTTGGGTTCCAATGTGCCCAGAGTATATATCCAGAAAGATTCCCTTTCTTTGAGCTTCCTAATTCTATTGCCTCCTCTGCGTATGGCTTGGACATGTTCGATGACTTGGAATGTTAATTGGATCACTGTGTGATTATGCGTCACAAAATGGTGTGGGACTGGTAATAGAATCTGCTTACAATGTATTGTTGACTTGTGTTTAGCTCAAAGAAAGAGAATCTTTCTGGATATGTACTCTGGGCACATTAGAACCCAAGGGCTTAAACCGTGAATATGAAGTAAAGACTTGATTCATTGGGCCGTGCACCATGTCACCAAGTGTCCAATTGCATTGTCCAATGGCTCACAATGGTTATGCGTTTTCATTGGATGGATAATCGAAGCCATGTTTTTTTCCTTTCTGTTGGGTTTGTTGTGTGAGTAGCCTATAGGATTAAGTTGGTTACCGCAGGCAGTGGATTTAACTTCCTGTCTTTGGTCCAGTGGTAGATGGATTGTCTGGTCTATGAGCTGTTATTGGTTTGAATGCAGGTGAATGCCCATGGGCTGCTTATGACTGTGTAAAATAGTATTGATTCATGATGGACTACATGTAGATATCTTCAGTCTTTCTATCCACATCATTTAAATGAACATTATCCATGCAGCTTGAAATCCATCCAATAAGAGAAGCAACCTTGTACAACCAATCTGATAAGGGCACAGTATATCCTAAGGGAAGGTTATGGCGGATGCAGGAAGATGCGCACTACACCCTACCATGCTCAAACCAATGGTTATCAACCTGTTCAGGACTTTACCCCATATTCCAGATGTGGCCTTACAAGTGATTTATAGAGGGTTAACAATACGTTGGGATCACCGGATCTAATCTCCCTTTTTATACACCCTAAAATCTTGTTTGCTTTAGAATAAACAATAACATCATAAAGGTATAAGATGACGCCATTATTAGCGTCACCATACCGCTACTCTGCCTTCTAAAACGGTCTCTGCTCAAAACCAAACATGATGCATTGCAGGCGGAGCGCGATGAGTTGCAGCAAGAAACAGTAGTGGGTGTGGGTGATAACACACAGCCCAGCCTCGTCTCATCACAACGTGCAGTGGAGGACTATGACGAGGAGGAGGATAAAGACATGGAGCAAATCTCCGGCCAAATTGAGGATATGACATGCACACCAGTCATATCCTCGGTTCAGCGTGGCTGGCCAGAGGACAGGGTAGATGAGGAGGAGGAGGAGGAGGAGGAGGAGGACAGCATGTTCAGTCAACGTGTTGGTCAGGCTACTGAAGTCCTGGCTGTTAAGAGTCTGGCGCACATGGCTGACTTTATGGTAAGCTGCCTGTCTCGTGACCCTCGCGTTAAGAACATCTTGGCCGACAATCATTACTGGTTGGTAACACTGTTAGACCCACGCTACAAGGAGAACTTTATGTCTCTTATTCCCGAGGCGGAGAGGTCAACCAAAATGCAGCAGTTCCGGAAGGCCATAGTCACGGAAGTAGGCAAAGCATTCCCCTCACAAAACGCTAGCGGCATAGGTCAGGAATCAGTGGACAACCAAGGCGTACAGCCGAGAGAGGCACAAGTCCAATCCGCCAGAGGTAGGGGAACAGTCTTTAAGATGTGGGACAGTTTTCTCAGCCCCTCACGTACCACAGCCCCTGAGGTGCGGGGTAGTGCCACAAGAAATCCTAAGTTTGCCCAGATGCTCAAGGAGTACCTTGCAGATCGAACAACTGTACTCAGACATTCCTCTGTGCCTTACAATTATTGGGTATCCAAGGTGGACACGTGGCATGAATTGGCTCTCTACGCCTTGGAAGTCCTGGCCTGCCCTGCCGCTAGCGTTTTGTCAGAGCGTGTTTTTAGTGCCGCAGGTGGAATCATTACAGATAAACGCACCCGCCTGTCAACTGAAAATGCTGACAGGCTGACTCTGATCAAGATGAACAAGGGTTGGATTGGGCCAGACTTCACCACACCACCAGCAAATGAGAGCGGAATTTAAAGTTTGTAACGGGAATTTGCCATGTACCTCCAGTCACCCATGGGTACACACTTCTGGACTTTGGATAATCGCTGGACTGCTCCTCCTTCTCCTCATGCGCCACCATGATGACCGTTACAAGAGTTAGGCCTTTGTTTCAGGTATACCCCCAGTGGTAATTTTTTTCGCCCATTCTTTGCAGAATGGACATTACAACGACAGGAGACCCGCTCCTTTGCAATGGGAACAATGTTTTGAGGCCCTCATGCACGTCTCTATGCAGGGACAACGTGGAGCCTCCCAATTTTTGGCTGCCCTGCCAAAGGGCTATACTATAATACACCCACTTCCTGACAATGGACACTTAATGTTTTGAGGCCCTCATGCACGTCCCTATCCAGGGACAACGTGGAGCCTCCCAATTTTTGGCTGCCCTGCCAAAGGGCTATACTACAAAAGACCCACTTCCTGACAATGGACACTTAATGTTTTGAGGCCCTCATGCACGTCTCTATCCAGGGACAACGTGGAGCCTCCCAATTTTTGGCTGCCCTGCCTAAGGGCTATACTATAATACACCCACTTCCTGACAATGGACACTTAATGTTTTGAGGCCCTCATGCACGTCTCTATCCAGGGACAACGTGGAGCCTCCCAATTTTTGGCTGCCCTGCCAAAGGGCTATACTACAAAAGACCCACTTCCTGACAATGGACACTTAATGTTTTGAGGCCCTCATGCACGTCTCTATCCAGGGACAACGTGGAGCCTCCCAATTTTTGGCTGCCCTGCCTAAGGGCTATACTATAATACACCCACTTCCTGACAATGGACACTTAATGTTTTGAGGCCCTCATGCACGTCTCTATCCAGGGACAACGTGGAGCCTCCCAATTTTTGGCTGCCCTGCCAAAGGGCTATACTATAATACACCCACTTCCTGACAATGGACACTTAATGTTTTGAGGCCCTCATGCACGTCTCTATCCAGGGACAACGTGGAGCCTCCCAATTTTTGGCTGCCCTGCCAAAGGGCTATACTACAAAAGACCCACTTCCTTCCAATGGGCACTTCAGGTTTACAGGCCCTCATGCACGTCTCTATCCAGGGACAACGTGGAGCCTCCCAATTTTTGGCTGCCCTGCCTAAGGGCTATACTATAATACACCCACTTCCTGACAATGGACACTTAATGTTTTGAGGCCCTCATGCATGTCTCTATCCAGGGACAACGTGGAGCCTCACAATTTTTGGCTGCCCTGCCAAAGGGCTATACTACAAAAGACCCACTTCCTTCCAATGGGCACTTCAGGTTTACAGGCCCTCATGCACGTCTCTATCCAGGGACAACGTGGAGCCTCCCAATTTTTGGCTGCCCTGCCAAAGGGCTATACTACAAAAGACCCACTTCCTTCCAATGGGCACTTCAGGTTTACAGGCCCTCATGCACGTCTCTATCCAGGGACAACGTAGAGCCTCCCAATTTTTGGCTGCCCTGCCTAAGGGCTATACTATAATACACCCACTTCCTGACACTGGACACTTAATGTTTTGAGGCCCTCATGCACGTCTCTATCCAGGGACAACGTGGAGCCTCCCAATTTTTGGCTGCCCTGCCTAAGGGCTATACTACAATAGACCCACTTCCTTACAATGGGCACTTCAGGTTTACAGGCCATCATGCACGTCTGTATGCAGGGGCATTGGTGAACCTCACAATTTTGGACTGCCCTGGCAAAGGAAAATACTACAAAGACTCAGTTCCTCAAAATGGGCACATTAGACTCAGAGGCCTTTATGTACGTCTCTTCTCAGGGACATCGGAGTGCCACACAATGTTTTACGTAAAATCTTTCATGTATTGATCTCAAAAAGTAACATACATTAGCTCTATCTCACTATTGGGTATGTGCCCTTAACATTTCCGCTATGAAAAATCATTTTGGTGTCATTTTGGAAGGTTTTCTGGTGAGTCCGTAAAAATGGCGTAAAACGTGGACAAAATTATTCACAGCTGTGACTTTTGAGTGATAAATGCTTCAAGGGGTCTTCCCCATGCTGTTGCCATGTCATTTGAGCACTCTTCGGAGACTTTTGTGCCATTTTTAGGGTTTCTACATGCTGCCGGTGGTCATTTCACAAAAATACTCGGGTCTCCCATAGGATAACATTGGGCTCGGTGCTCGGGCCGAGTACACGAGTATCTTGGGAGGCTCGGCCCGAGCTTCGAGCACCCGAGCTTTTTAGTACTCGCTCATCACTACTAATAAACCTAAAAAATAAAAATAAATTGAATAAAAATCATGAATGTTGTGTTATAACAGGAAATTCGGTGTAAGAATGAATATCCGGGATGAGAGTTCAGCGAATGAGTTATAGAAATTGTTACAAAAAGGAGTGTGTACGGTTTATGCGTAAATTTTCAGAATGCGTACATGAAAATTATATGTATGTGAGAATGTCCCCCATGCTTTGTAAAAAGTTATTTATGAAAATGTAAATAAAATATATAAAAATGCCTAATTATTTATAATTTATGAGAAAGATATATATGTATGGAAGAATGTTATAAGGTGTCCAAGAACCATAAAGAAAAAGGGTGCATATATAATGTTAGAGGTCTAGAGTTCCACCAGGCTATATCACCCCTAAAGAAATAGAAAGAAGACCTTACTACCTGTGTACCCCAAAAAAAGCTATATTTCTTAGCCAGGATTATGGTGGAGATATGCACAAGTGAAATAAGAATATAAAGTAATACAATAAGATTATAAAACCAATATGTGTGCATTCATGCACCACCCGGTACGCTACCCTTGCCAAATTGTTCACTCTAGATCCCCACACGATCCATGAAGCCGTTCCCCCGGTCACACCGCCTGCTGCCGGTTCCCACTCATCCCTGGGGGAGTTAGGCGAGTGGTATCGAGAGCTACATGTCGGCACTGATGATACCCCCATACACCACAAGGAAGGGGTATACCGGGTGGTACAGGAGTATGAGCGGGTTTTTAGCAAGCACCCTCTAGATTTTGGGCAGATTAAAGGGGTTCAACACCACATCCCTACCGGTACACACTCCCCTATTAAAGAGAGATACAGGCCTATTCCCCCTGCGCACTACCAATGCGCCAAAGACATGTTGAGGAACATGAAGGAGGCAGAGGTTATTAGGGACAGCTGTAGTCCCTGGGCCGCTCCGTTGGTGCTGGTTAAGAAGAAGGATGGCACCATGCGGATGTGTGTGGATTACCGGAAGATTAACCAGATAACGCATAAGGATGCTTACCCTCTGCCCCGCATCAAAGAGTCCCTGGCCTCGCTGAGAACCGCTAACTACTTCTCCACCCTTGACCTCACCAGCGGGTACTGGCAGGTGGCCGTGGCACCGGAAGACCGAGAGAAGACTGCCTATGGGACCGTTTTGCTGTACTTGGATGATGTGATTGTGTACTCACAGACGTATGAAGCCCACCTGGAGCACCTAGCCGAGGTGTTCGCGTCCCTTGCCAAGTATGGGATGAAGTTGAAGCCCTCAAAGTGTCATCTGCTGAAACCCAGAGTGCAGTACCTAGGACATGTGGTTGGTGCGGAAGGTGTCGCCCCCAACCCCGAGAAGATCACCGCCATCCAAGACTGGCCGAGACCGACCACAGTGAGGGAAGTGAGGCAGTTTCTGGGCCTGGTGGGATATTACCGTCGCTTCATTAAGGGGTACACAAAGATGGCTGCCCCCATGCAAGACCTCCTCGTAGGACAGACCAAGGGTGGTAGATCCCTAGTAGCCCCATTGGTGTGGGAAGAAAAGCATGAGGAATCCTTCCGCCAGCTGAGAACAGCCCTGACCGGAGAGGAAATCCTAGCGTACCCTGACTACAGCCGCCCATTCATCCTCTACACCGACGCCAGCAATGTGGGCTTGGGGGCTGTTCTATCCCAGGTCCAAGACAGAAGGGAAAAGGTAATAGCTTATGCTAGCCGAAAACTCCGACCGACTGAGAGGAACCCTGAGAACTACATCTCCTTCAAGCTTGAGCTCTTGGCACTGGTGTGGGCTATCACCGAGCGTTTCCGCCATTACCTGGCAGCAGCCAAGTTCACCGCGTACACAGACAATAACCTGCTGACCCATCTAGATACGGCCAAGCTGGGCGCGTTGGAGCAGCGGTGGGTGACCAGGTTAGCCAACTACGATTTCACCATCAAGTACCGGGCCGGCCGTACCAACGTCAATGCCAATGCACTCTCCCGGATGCCCCACCTGTCGGAAGAGGGGCCAGAGGATGATGACCTCGAAGAGATCGAGTTGCCTGCATTTCACCGGCCATTCACTGAGAAGGTGCACGTCTACCAACAACGGGTGAACCTGGATCCGCTGCCCCGACAGGACTGGCAGGAAGCTCAGGACCAGGCACCTGCTGTCCGCCTGGTCAAGACTCTAGTGGAACAGGGTTCTGCTGGGATAGACCCTGCTGCCCCTGCCGAAGCCCAACGTCTGTGGCAAGAACGGACCCGGCTATACCTACACCAGGGGAAGTTGTATCGCGAGCTGATTAATCCAAAGACTCACGAGAAGATCCGCCAGCTGGTGATTCCCCAGGCTAAAGTGCCCACCGTCCTGCAAGCATACCATGATGGTGCAGTGCACTTCGGGTGGAAGAAGCTAGAGATGTTGTTAAGAGAGCGGTTCTATTGGAGTGGAATGCGGGAATCTGTGGAGGCCTGGTGCCGAGAATGTGGCCCTTGCGCATTGAGAAGGAAGGACGAGGCCAGCCAGAAGGCACCCCTACACCCGATCATTACACACCAACCGCTGGAGCTGGTTCCCCTTGACCATGTAAAGCTCACCCCCAGCCGAAGTGGGTACACCTACGCTCTGACCATCGTAGACCACTACTCGAGGTTCCTGGTGGTTGTCCCAGTTAAGGACTTAACCGGCCGCACCGCTGCTAAGGCTTTCCAGGCTTATTTCTGTTGACCGCATTGGTACCCGGAGAGGGTGCTTACCGACCAGGGTCCGGCCTTTGAAGCAGAGGTATTCCAGGAATTCTGCCAGTTGTACGGCTGCAAGAAAATCCGGACCACGCCTTACCACGCCCAAACCAATGGCATTTGTGAAAAGATGAACCACTTGGTCCTGGGCCTCCTCAAGACGTTACCACTGGAAGAGCGGAACCTGTGGCTGGAGAAGCTACCTGACCTGGTCGATATGTACAACAACATCCCTTCCAGCTCTACGAAATGCACTCCAGCATACCTGATGAGAGCTCGTCCCGGCCGGCTACCAGTGGATCTGGAAATGGGCTTGGAAGCTTCAGAAGCACTCCTGTCGACAGCTGAATGGGACACTCGGCGGAGGACACAGTACCGACAGGTCCAGGAGTATGTTGAAAAGAACTTGTGCCGGAGTCGGGGACAACAGGAGCAGTGCTTCAACAAGAAGGCGCCTGCCGGTTCCTTCCAACCTGGGGATGTAGTGCTGAAGCGGAAAAGAAGGGCCCACAAGCTGGATGATCAATGGGAAAAAACCCCGTATGTAGTCCAGCCCACAGGATGGGAGAATGGGAAGGCCTACCAGATCAGCCGTGACCAGGGGGGGACTTTGGCCACGGTTTCCCGAGACCACCTGAAGAAGTGCCCACAAGCATTGAGAGTAGCGGATGAGGCTCCAGTTCCCAGTCCAGTGGAGAAGGAAAAAGAGGTAATCCACACCATGATGGGTGATTTTCCAGCAGACTGGCCTACACAGAACGGTGCGGTGATCCTTCCAGTGATACTGTTCCCACAACCCGTGGATGAAGAAATGATGGAAACGGTTAACCGCGAGCCAGTGCCCAGGGATGTACCTGTACCCAGCTCCCCTACGCCTCCGCCTGCCCCACATGATAGCAGGGAGGAGGAACTGACTGTTCCCTCTGCCCCACTGCCTGTCACCACTGACACCGGACCCCGAAGGTCCACTCGCTCCAACCTAGGTAGACCCCCACTTAGGTACAGGGAAACTACTCTTTAAAAGGGGGGGGCTTTATGTGTTGAGTGTACCAGTTTGAAAGTTTTAAATGATAAGTAAAGATGATCAACCTCTATAAATCACTTGTAAGGCTACATCTGGAATATGGGAACCAGTTTTGGGCTCCACATTTTAAAAAGGACATTCAGAAGTTAGAGTCAGTTCAAAGGTGGGCAACTAGACTACTACAAGGAATGGAAGGCCTCCCATATGATGACAAGTTGAAAAAGTTATTAAGTGATTATTGGCTGCAATGGGGCTTTCTGGCTGGTGCCAGCCTCTCTTCTTAGCACACAGGAACCACAATCCCTACACCATGCTTCAATGGATTCTCTCATCCCAGCCCAGTAAAACTACATATTTTACACAGTCATAAGCAGCCCATGGGCATTCACCTGCATTCAAACCAATAACAGCTCATAGACCAGACAATCCATCTACCACTGGACCAAAGACAGGAAGTTAAATCCACTGCCTGCGGTAACCAACTTAATCCTATAGGCTACTCACACAACAAACCCAACAGAAAGGAAAAAAACATGGCTTCGATTATCCATCCAATGAAAACGCATAACCATAACATGTTTGGTCCAGTGGTAGATTGATTGTTTGGTCTATGAGCTGTTATGGGTTTTAATCCAGGTGAATGCCCATGGGCTGCTTATAACTGTGTGAAATATGTAGTTTTACTGGGCTGGGATGAGAGAATCCATCGAAGCATGGTGTAGGGATTGTGGTTCCTGTGTGCTAAGAAGAAAGGCTGGCACCAGCCAGAAAGCCCCATTACAGCCAATAATCAACCGCTAGCCGCTGGAACTCGTTGCTCTAGATCATGTCAAACTCACACCAAGCAGGAATAGATACATTAGCCCACCATCCCACCCAAAGAGCAACTTCTGCTGCGCAGCTGGCTTTCTAGGCAGCAGCGCTATCGTGATGTCAGCGGGGGACATTGTGACAAGCCAGTGTTCCGTCACTTCATGTTGTGCACTGTTCAAACGGAAAATACATCAACAGGCAGACTACAGAAAAGCTTACTAACAAAGGTTAGAGAGGGGCTTTCTCAGAGGGCTTTTTACAGTTTGTCTATTCCCAATTAGCCGTTTAAGTATGCTTAATGAAAGTACTAATTCTTTCATAGGCCGCCCATTCTTAGTATTTGACGTTCCTTATATTGCGGTATCAGGCTTCGCAGCAGGTTGCAAAACATTCATCACCCATGACTGTCCCCAATTGGGCTCAGAAGCTAAATGTCTATCATGACCTCTCTTTTTGAAAGTCCAAGAGCAAGCAAACTCTTCCTCCAGGAGAGGGAGCCAACAGATCACTAAAGACATCATCATTGCTCAAAGAAAACACCGAAAAACAATGGAAGCTTTAATTGGAGTGGAATCTGATAGACAGCACCTGATGCCAAGTCTGCATCTTCTAACACCTGCAGTCACTGCAGCAGCTGAATCCAATGTGTCCAAAAGGGATCTATTCTATTCAATTGCAAATGATCTAGATAAGACTGAGAATACGATACTGCACGGGACATAGCAGAGTTGGTCAAGTTGAGTGGAGATGAGTTTGCTATTTGGCACAGCTTTTGCATCAATAAAGCAAGTAAAAGGTGTGAAAGATAAAAAAAAGGGTGAAAGTGTGAAAAGTGAATTGGCCAAATTGAGGTGCATATAAAGTTTTTGCTTTCTTTCAATTCACTAATGGGGCTCATTTGAATCAGGTGAATTGAGTTCTGCTTTTGGAAACTGGGTTAAGAAGGGGTGCACCGGTCCTGGAGGTACTGCAATACCAGGTCAATGCGTGGAGTGGACAGAGCAAGATTTTTTCCATCTCCTTGTTCTAAAAATCCATTTAATATATGGTCCCCAGAGAGGGGACGTATCAGATATTAAACTGATAAGAACAGATTTAATTTTTTTTTTTTTCTGTTTATCAGTAGGACTTCAAAATAACAAAGGTGATCGCCTCCCGTTGCCTGGGAACCGTCCAGGCACAAGAGGGCTATGTGTCACCAGAAGGCGCACACACTTCCTCAAGGCCGGCAGACGTGCAATCCCAGGCACCTTCCAGTACCGACCAAGGTAGCGTCCTCCGAAACTACACTTGATCTTAGCCAAAAGGCCGAGAAGCTATAACCCGAATTGGTTACGGCCTTGAGTGGCACCCTGGCCTATACCGGACACATCTTAGGGAGAGGGAGACAAACCCACGCCTACAGAAGACATTTTGTCACCCAAGCCAACCCTTGAAAAGGCTGTTTTGCAGAGCAAAAACAAGAAGAATGATGCTTTTTGCAGCCGCCGCCCACTGCAATTAATCTGAATAACTCCTCCTCCTCCAAGCACCTCCCCTCCCCCTTGCAGTCTTTCCAATTCATGATACAAAAAGACGGACGGACAGGACAGGACAGGACAGGCTGCCTGACTTTCCGTCACTGCCACCCTTTGCCATCCTTGCCCATAGAAAGCCCTTTCATCATCCCCAAACCCTAATCTTTTCCCTTCCCTTCCCAGCTGCGTCTCACTCCCTTTCATTAGGAAGTGAGCGCAGCCTTTTCTCCGTTCTGCACATGCGCGACGTTAAACACAAATGCGCAGGCGTGCGTTCCATTAGCCTCACTGCATTCCACTCCCATACAGGAAGTGGGCGCAGCTATTACTACGGTCGCACATAAAAGAACCCACGGCCACCACTGCACACAGCTGACTCCACCACAGGACACCCACTTCTACACCAACGCAGGTAAGACAGGATCGGCACCTCTATGCTCCCGTTACAATCAGGCTCAGTCACCATGTGATAACGCTCTCAACTCTTTAGTTGCAGGCTCCCCTTGCTTCACCTCCACTGGCTGTGCTGCCATTTCCTCTCCCACCTGGAAGGTATACTTTATTCCACTATTTTCCTGTTTCTCTCTTCCCCCTTTTCCCATAACCTACTTTTATCTGCATTTGTGGGGTATCTATATGCTATTTACATCATAGTTTTATTCATTAATATGGAAGGGAAGAGTGCCCATGAGAGTGTTGAACTGCGGAGAGCAAGAGATTAAGCTGCTCCGATTTGCCACCATTGATAAGCTGTTCTCAGTAGATACACATGCTATCCAAACAGCAGCATCCACCATTGCTTCAGCCCACCCATTCAGTGACAGCTCACCAAGTCAGCCAGAGGAGTGGTGTAAGGAATTACACGTAGGCACTGACTCCACACCTTCACATCACAAGAAGGGGGTCTACAGGCTAGTGCAAGAATACGAGCAAGTCTTCAGCAAACATCCGCTAGACTTTTGAAGAATAAAAGGGGTCAAACACTACATCCCCACAAGTGCACACCCACCCATCAAAGAGAGATATAAGCCAAAACTACCTGCACATTACCAGTGTACCAAGGACATGTTGAGCAACATGAAGGAGGCTGGGGTTATCCGTGACAGTTGTAGCCTCTGGGCAGCTCCGTTGGTCCTGTTAAAGAAGAAGGACAGCACCACTCCCCTGTATTGAGGAATAGCTAGCTGCATTGAGAACTGCAAATTATTTTTCTACCCTTGATCTCACTAGTCGCTATTGGCAAGTGTCCGTTGCTGAGGCAGACCGGGAGAAGACCGCCTTTGCCACCCCGATGGGTCTCTGCGAGTTCAAAAGCATGCCCTTCGAGCTGTGCAATTTGCCAGGAACCTTCCAGAGGCTGATGGAATGCTGCTTGGGACACCGAAACTTAGAAACGGTACTGCTATACCTTTATGATGTTATTGTTTATTCTAAAGCAAACAAGATTTTAGGGTGTATAAAAAGGGAGATTAGATCCGGTGATCCCAACGTATTGTTAACCCTCTATAAATCACTTGTAAGGCCACATCTGGAATATGGGGTAAAGTCCTGAGCAGGTTGATAACCATTGGTTTGAGCATGGTAGGGTGTAGTGCGCATCTTCCTGCATCGGTAAAAGCTGCAGAAGTCCTTGAAGATTTCCGCTTCAAAGGCAGTGCCTTGATCTGTGAGGACTCTCTCTGAGTAGCCATGAGGTCTGCATAAGTGTGCTTGGAAGACCTTCGCTGCAGTATGGGCCATTAGATCTTTGACTTGTACCACAACCATAAATCTCGAGTAGTTGTCTACCATCGTAAGAGCATACGTGAGCTCGCCTCGATATTCTGCAACAAAACTCCCTTTTTCGATTTCAGTTTCAGCAAACACTCCTCTTCCTGTAGAAAATATTTATCATTACCTAAGACAGTCATTCTAATGCATGACAATATTAAGGCAATTTAGTTAAAACTTGTTTTAACTCACCTTTAAGGGGATTGATGTATTTCATGGTCAATCCAAGTTTGTCAGTGATGGCACTGACATAATGTATGGCGTCTTTTTCGGGCGTTATCCTTTGCCTTTTCATTGTGAAAATCCAGTTGCCTATATCAAAGCAAATTCTACTACTTGTAAAGTATGCTGAAAATGAAATGTAGAACATATAACATCAACTGCTTAGGAACGCATCATAGGTTAGTACTTAAAAGGATATTGTCATGTTCTAGTCATAATGCAAGCTGGACATTTTTCATGTTACCCTGTAATCGCCGGCCTGTTCTAATGCTCACAAGCCAAGATATAGGCTCAGCTGCTAAGGCTTCCCTCTGCCTTCTGAATGAAACTTGAATATGTCTGGCTCACTGTGTATATAGCAGGTGCTCAGAAAAAATAAGAGTCAATTCAATAGAAATAGCTCTGGCACACTATAGTGATCAATAACGTAAGAAAAGAACTCTTGGAATGCTGAAAATTCTTTATTTGTGCAAAAGGATAATTCATCCAACGTTTCGACCTTGTTTTTAGGTCTTTATCAAGGATAAAGTTATCTAAGATCATAAAGGGTTACAAAACCATATAAACACGTAATTAGTACATAGTACAACATAACAGTACAATATATTGCTACTTGAGAGTACAATGGGTCAAATAACCATGATGCACATACAAAAAATTTTTCCAAAGCCATAGTGAAAACATTTGTACTGAGGAAAGAAAATTTCCACATGACCTATCTGGAGAAACATTCTGGATCAAACAACCAAAAATAGTCAAGCAGGTAAATACACACCTATATGGATAACAGGATGATATGTGTTCAATTGTATAGCGTCATTGCCATTAAGGTACAAATGGAAAACTTGCAATCCTATATAGTGAAGGAAATGAACACATATCATATCAAAGAACACAGGAACATGGGTGTGAGAAAAACCTCAATGTTTATACTTTGTTCTTTATAATGGTGTGAACATGTATATGTCTCAGTACCTTATGCACTTGAGAATTCTAGTGAGTAGATGATGAAAGCCTATTTCAGAACTGGAATCGGTAAATAATTGTAGGTGGAATCTAAATGAAAAGATGGTACAAGTGTTATCATGACACGTGGGCTATAACACAATGGACCGTGTGACAAAGAAGAAAGGAGAGAAAGAAGAGGAAGAAAATGCAACTACCTGTAACATTACGTGATAGTCACTGGTAAGTATCACTTGACAATTCAAGTGAAAAAGAATTCCTTTATTAAAGGGTTCTCAGTCGCCTCAGGATCATGAAATACTAGGGTAAATGATATGAGAATGGGTAAGAAGCACCACTAAAGGAAATATGAGATGCAGGACATATATCTATAAACCCCTGAACTACATGATAGAAATAAAAAGAAGAAAAAAGAAAAAAAAGAAGAAAGAAGAAGAACACATAGAATGCGGAAAGAGAATGGGTACAACTACCTGAGTTACTGCAGGGAGGCCCCTGGTTGGTATTGTGAGGGTTAGTGGAATTCCTTCACTGAAGGGTTCTCAGTTGCCTCAGGTTCGTGAAAAATGCTATAGACAAATAATGCCCGGAGAAAAGGGGTTCATATACAGCGAATAATGGTAATACAAGGTACATGTGTCACATGTAATAGTATATATATATATATTGTACTAAGCTCTACACCAGAAATAGAAAGTAGTCCCTCTGCCTTCTGTCTAGGTGCCCTGAGTTATGTCCTGTAAACTGTCACAGCGACCCAGACACACATGTGTAGTAGGGGAATATCCCTGCTGAGATGCCAGTGCTAGAGCACACGTTTGCTGTGGAGTTGAACGCTATGTGAGCAGTTCTTACCTTCAATGAGCAGAAGTCTCTTTTTTCAGATTTCAATATCTCTGTGGGTATCTGGCAGAAATATGGAATACTCTTTACTGCTAAGACCCTGTACACCACTCCCACTAAAGGGGGCTTTACACGCTGCGACATCGCTAATGCGGAGTCGTTGGGGTCACGGAATTTGTGACGCACATCCGGCCGCATTAGCGATGTTGCTGCGTGTGACACCGATGAGCGATTTTGCATCGTTGCAAAAACGTGCAAAATCGCTCATCGGTGACATGGGTCTCCATTCTCGATTATCGTTACTGCAGCAGTAACGATGTAGTTCGTCGCTCCTGCGGCAGCACACATTGCTCCGTGTGACACCGCAGAAACGAGGAACCTCTCCTTACCTGCCTCAAAGCCGCTATGAGGAAGGAAGGAGGTGGGCGGGATGTTCCGGCCACTCATCTCCGCCCCTCCACTGCTATTGGGCGGTCGCTCAGTGACGTTGCTGTGACGCCGCACGAACCGCCCCCTTAGAAAGGAGGCGGTTCGCCGGTCACAGCGACGTCGCCGGGCAGGTAAGTATGTGTGACTGGTTCTGTTCGGTGTTGTGCAGCATGGGCAGCAATTTGCCCGTGTCGCGCAACAGATGGGGGCGGGTACCCACACTAGCGATATCAGGACCGATATCGCAGTGTGTAAAGTAGCCTTTAGTCACATGACCAAGACTGTATCTGTGTCCCTACAACACACTTGAGACAAATGTGTGTGTGAGCCTGCATTGTGGGGTATATATAATATATTATAGAGCTGGGAAGGATCATTCTAAGCAGTGAGCTGTTCCAGTATTTGTAGGAAAATACCCAGTAGAAGCCTCAAACACAGCACCAATACCTCCCATCAGTATCCCACCACAGTGCCATGTAACCCATGCCCTACACTCCCATCTACACCAATACTATACAGGCACAAACTAGTATATCTGACTAAAAACCCCCAAAATATGAAGAACGGCCTATAGTTGAGTGTGGATATAAAATCTATGTGAGCAGAGCTAGAATAGAAATCACTGATCGCATTGAAGTCATTCTGACCATAAATCACCATGATATCAAGGTGAGGAGTTGTGTGTTACTGCTGGGAGGAAAGGGTTAACAGTGGAATATTAAGGTGCATTTCTGTGTGCAGTGTTACTAGTCAATGTACAAATTGTCTCTCCAGTAAAGGAGACAAACTCTAGCACAGCGCCACCTATTGGAAGTAGCGATCCTAAAAGTCACAAGTGGATTTTCAACAATCCATTGCAATATGACTCAGGATATATAAGCCAGATCAGAATCCCAATTTGCAGACACGGTGTTTCGGGGTGCTTGCCCCTCGTCAGTGCAAAGTATGGGGGTGTCAATGTAGTCATTGTAACAATTCAGTATGAGCTGCTCTTGGTGCCGGGGGAGGGAGATGCTCTCCTGAGCAAGATAGATGGGGAATGAACATGATATCTATATAGTGTAAGGCAGGGGGTCTCAAACTCGGCTGGGTGTATGGGCCGCACAGAGGAAAAAAATAATGTGGGGGGCTGCATTCTTTGCAGGACAAAGTGACATTTTTATTGGTACCATATATATATTTTTTTTTCACACACCTTTGGATGACTGATTTTCAACATTTTTCACTTGTTTATTATAACAAATGTGCACATTCTTTGGTTAAATCTAAAAAAAAAAAATTGATGTTAAAAAAAAGTTATGCCTTATTTTGTTTTTTTTTACAGTTTATCCCTTTCTTTTAACTAATAGTGTTACAATTATGACGCTAGCATTTTGTGAAGGGAATGCTTTGCCTACTTCCGTGACTATGGCCTTCCAGAACTGCTGCATTTTGGCTGACCTCTCCGCCTCGGGAATAAGAGACATAAAGTTCTCCTTGTAGCGTGGGTCTAACAGTGTTACCAACCAGTAATGATTGTCGGCCAAGATGTTCTTAACGCGAGGGTCACGAGACAGGCAGCTTACCATAAAGTCATCCATGTGCGCCAGACTCTTAACAGCCATCACTTCAATATCCAGACCAACACGATGACTGAACATGCTGTCCTCCTCCTTCTCCTCCTCCTCCTCCTCATCTACCCTGTCCTCTGGCCAGCCACGCTGAACTGAGCATATGACTGGTATGCATGTCATATCCTCAATTTGGTCGGAGAGTTGCTCCATGTCTTCATCTTCCTCCTCGTCATAGTCCTCCACTGCACGTTGTGATGAGACGAGGCTGGGCTGTGTGTTATCACCCACACCCACTACTGTTTCTTGCTCCAACTCATCGTGTTCCGCCTGCAATGCATCATGTTTGGTTTTGAGCAGAGACCGTTTTAGAAGGCAGAGAAGCGGTATGGTGACGCTAATAATGGCGTCATCGCCGCTCACCATCTTGGTGGAGTCCTCAAAGTTTTGGAGGATGGTACATAGGTCGGACATCCATCTCCACTCCTCAGGTGTTATGTGTGGAGTTTGACCCATTTCCCGATGGCTTAGGTGATGCAGGTACTCAACAACTGCCCTCTTCTGCTCACATATCCTGATCAACATGTGCAGAGTTGAATTCCAATGCGTGGGGACATCACACACCAGTCTGTGAGCCGGAAGATGCAAATGACGCTGAAAGCCGGCAAGGCCGGCTGAAGCAGTAGGTGACTTTCGAAAATGTGCAGACAGGCGGCGAACTTTTACCAGCAGATCAGACAGCTCTGGGTATGAGTTTAGAAACCGCTGAACCACGAGGTTGAGCACATGGGCCACGCATGGAACATGTGTCAGCTGGCCTCGCCTCAAAGCCGCCACCAGGTTCCGGCCATTGTCACACACAACCTTTCCTGGCTTTAGGTTCAGAGGTGTGAGCCAGTGATCTGCATGCTGTTTTAGAGCTGTCCACACCTCTTCTGCATTGTGGGGTTTGTCACCTATGCAGATTAGCTGCAGCACAGCCTGTTGCCGCTTCGCCGAGGCAGTGCTGCAGTGCTTCCAGCTTGGGACTGGTGTGGAGGGTAAAGTGGATGAGGATGCGCAGGAGGAGGAGGAGGCTGAAGAGCATGACATTCCGGAGCTGTAGAGTGTGGGTGAAACCCTGACTGAGGTAGGGCCTGCAAACCTTGGTGTGGGAAGGACTTGTTCCGTTCCTCGCTCAAACTGGGTCCCAGCTGGGCTGGGCTGGGTCCCTACCCGGCTGGGTAGGGCGTTGTGGGGGGTTTGTCTATCTCCGTTTGAGGTGAGTTTGTTTAAGTTAGCCTTTTCTTTGGCGTTTTTTGGAGCCCTGCGGGTTGGGGAGTTGGTATCGCCCAGTAAGGCGTTCCCCGGGGGCTTGGATTGGGGTGACATTATGTCAGTGGAAAACGGAGTTGAATTTTGGATTAGGAAATTGAAAACTGATCAGAGAGGTGTGGGTAGACTAGTCCGTTTGGGGATGGTTGTGGCATCTGATATGTGCCCGTTCAAGTGTCTCGGGAATTTTCAACAGATCCGTCCGAAGGTGGATGGCCCCTTATTACATATATCTTTTTATCGAGATACCAATTTGTGAGTGTTTTTAGGGCATGTTTGAAGTCGTTGGGGTTAGATCCGAAGTCTTTCGGATTGGGGCAGCGACGGAGGCCTCTATATGCGGCCTACCGGAGGAGACAGTTAAGCAGATTGGTAGGTGGAAGTCGCAGCGCTTTAAGTCGTATGTACGTCCCCAGGTGGTTGTTGGCAATTGAGGGGAAAAGGGGGGGGGTATTAGGGTATTAGGGTAGCAATGGGGGGGGTGAGAGTGTGTGTTTTTTGTCAATTTGGTTTGGTGAGGCAATAAAATGGTGTCGTCTGTACATTTTGTATTGCAGAAGCACCCCCCCTTCCTTCCCTGGTCTGGATCCTTGGCCACTCTTATGTGTATTGGGGAGCCCGACGAGCGGACGCGAGATGGAACTGGAGACAGCTAGGTTTTGAGAAGGACCTGGCTCTCGTGCGATGGCTCGGTGTTCGGGGGTTAGGGTGCAGGAGGTGCATAGATACGCCCAGTTGGACAGACCTCCTGACATCTTAGTGTTGCATGCCGGGGGGAATGATTTGGGTGGGCGTCCTTTTCGAATCTTGATAAAGGACATCAAACATGATTTGTTACGGTTATGGGCGTCGTTTCCAGGTCTAACGATAGTCTGGTCAGAGATAGTAGCGAGAAAGAGTTGGCAGAAAGCGCGGTCAGTTGACAGGTTGAACAAGGCGCGGGCGAAGGTTAATAGGGCGATCTCGAAGTTTGTTAGTCGGAACGGGGGTATAGCAATACGGCATGTTGAGTTGGAAAGGACGGAAGAGGAATTTTGGTTGGCTGACGGGGTACACCTTAATGCGGTGGGAACTGACTTATGGGCTCTTGGCTTGCAGGGAGGTATTGAGAGGGCCCTTTGCTTGCGGGGGGTCTCAGGCACTTGAAGGGTTTCAAGGTGCCTTCGTTGTGGTGTTGTTTATTGGTGGGTCCTTGAAGTTGGTTTAAAATTGGTTCGGGGATTCATCCGGGTATGGATCCCCTCATTGGCAGAATTGATGGTCCCCTGGTGATTTTGGGGGGGAACCCCGACGGGGTATGTCGGGGCCCCTGGGGGTGTGGTTGGGGTTGACGGAGGATTAACCCTTATAATTTGGTGCTCCTGAGCCAGTGTGGGTAACGGCTGGGAGCAAGTTGAGGTTTTTTATTGCTCGGTTATGGGAATCACCAGGGTTTTGGTAGCTTCAAGGACCTTACCACATTGCAAATTTAATTGGTTATGTATTCTTGTTAATAAAATGGCTGCTATGGCCAAAATTATCCAAAGATAAATTTGTGTCTGTGTAATTACTTTTAAATAAGAAATGGGAATGGAGGTGTGGGGTATGAAAGGAAGACCGGAGTCAACAATTCCAGGGTCAAGCATGTTTATTTGCGTAAGCTTCGTTCCAGGGTAGAAAGGGTAAGAGTGCCTTTCAGAATTCGAAGTGGTCAGACTGTACGGACCACCAAGAACTGCAGGAGAGCTTGAACATCTTCCCATGGATTTGCGACATCCTCCCTCATCAGTTACGTAGGTAAGCAGGTTCTCAGCATTGCAGCCCATTTGTTGTCTTAAGTTAGTTAAGCGGGGTTAACTAACCTGTCAGTTCAGCCTCAGGTCTAAAGCAGAGGCCTGGACTCCACTCCTTACTCCTCACTCCACAACTCTCCTTAAAAACAACTGACTCCTTTTTCCTGCCCCGGGGTCTCCAGACCCCTAGGTGGGCGTTTCCTTCCGTCTGGTCCTGCCCACTGGTGTGCCTGTCTTTCCCTAGGGGAGGTGACTAGGGTTTTCTGGTTGGCTTTGTGTGACTTAGGTGAGGGAAGTTGTTATGCGGGGGCCTATGTGTGACTATCTGCAGTGTCAGGGCGTCACATATGTATGTGTGTATGTCTGCTAAAGGAATCCGCACCGTCATATTTACAAACACAAAATTTTGCAGACACCTCATGTGACTCAGGGAACGTTGTAGACTATGTTTTAACAGGAATATTTAACCTTTACAGTTACTCTCCAAAAAACCTGCCTCCATTAAACTGAATGGAGGTGGGAGCTGCAAGTTATTAATAGCAGCTGTGATTGGTTGCTATAGGAACAAAGGACATTCATAGTATAAGAAGCTTATGTGTGAGATAATATGATGTCAGTGGGGAGACAGATAGAGAGAGACAGACACAGACTGAGAGACAAACAGACAGAGACAGATAGGCATAGACAGACAGGGAAAGAGACAGAGACAAACAGACAGAGGCAGACAGGGAAAGAGACAGACAGAGATAGACAGGGAAAAAAGGCAGACAGACAGAGACAGAGAAAGAGACAGAGGCAGATAGGGAAACAGACAAAGACAAACATACAGAGACAGGCAGGAGAAAAGGCAGACCGACAGGGAAACAGACAGACAGGGGAAGAGACAGACAGAGAGAGACAGACAGATAGAGACAGACAAAGAAATACAGAGATAGACAGGGAAAGAGACAAACGGGGAATGAGTCAGACAGAGAGAGACAAAGAGAGACAGGCAGAGAGAGACAGGGAAAGAGACAGACAGGGGAAGAGACAGACAGAGACAGACAAAGAAATACAGAGACAGACAGGGGAAGAGACAGACAGGGGAAGAGACAGACAGGGGAAGAGACAGACAGACAGGGAAAGAGACAGACCTGGAAAAGAGACAGACCTGGAAAAGAGACAGACAGACATAGAAACAGACAGCCACAAAGAGAGAAAGACAGACAGACACAGAGAGACAGACAGAGATAGAGAGACAGAGAGACATGGATAGAGATAGAGACACACAGAGACAGACAGATGACAGAGACTGGGAGAGAGACAGACAGAAGCATAAATCCCTAACTAAAACTTAACATTTAATGATAGTTTTAAAAGGTAAAAAAACACAAATCATGTAAATAGCATGACTCTCTTCTGTGCATAGAGTCAAAATTTTGTGTTTGTAAATATGACGGTGCGGATTCCTTTAGCAGACATACACACATACATATGTGACGCCCTGACACTGCAGGTAGTCACACATAGGCCCCCGCATAACAACTTCCCTCACCTAAGTCACACAAAGCCAACCAGAAAACCCTAGTCACCTCCCCCAGGGAAAGACAGGCACACCAGTGGGCAGGACCAGACGGAAGGAAACGCCCACCTAAGGGTCTGGAGACCCCGGGGCAGGAAAAAGGAGTCAGTTGTTTTTAAGGAGAGTTGTGGAGTGAGGAGTAAGGAGTGGAGTCCAGGCCTCTGCTTTAGACCTGAGGCTGAACTGACAGGTTAGTTAACCCCGCTTAACTAACTTAAGACAACAAATGGGCTGCAATGCTGAGAACCTGCTTACCTACGTAACTGATGAGGGAGGATGTCGCACATCCATGGGAAGATGTTCAAGCTCTCCTGCAGTTCTTGGTGGTCCGTACAGTCCGACCACTTCGAATTCTGAAAGGCACTCTTACCCTTTCTACCCTGGAACGAAGCTTACGCAAATAAACATGCTTGACCCTGGAATTGTTGACTCCGGTCTTCCTTTCATACCCCACACCTCCATTCCCATTTCTTATTTAAAAGTAATTACACAGACACAAATTTATCTTTGGATAATTTTGGCCATAGCAGCCATTTTATTAACAAGAATACATAACCAATAAAATTTGCAATGTGGTAAGGTCCTTGAAGCTACCAAAACCCTGGTGATTCCCATAACCGAGCAATAAAAAACCTCAACTTGCTCCCAGCCGTTACCCACACTGACTCAGTAGCACCAAATGGTTAGGGTTAATCCTCCGTCAACCCCAACCACACCCCCAGGGGCCCCGACATACCCCGTCGGGGTTCCCCCCCAAAATCACTAGGGGACCATCAATTCTGCCAATGAGGGGATCCATACCCGGATGAATCCCCGAACCAATTTTAAACCAACTTCAAGGACCCACCAATAAACAACACCACAACGAAGGCACCTTGAAACCCTTCAAGTGCCTGAGACCCCCCGCAAGCAAAGGGCCCTCTCAATACCTCCCTGCAAGCCAAGAGCCCATAAGTCAGTTCCCACCGCATTAAGGTGTACCCCGTCAGCCAACCAAAATTCCTCTTCCGTCCTTTCCAACTCAACATGCCGTATTGCTATACCCCCGTTCCGACTAACAAACTTCGAGATCGCCCTATTAACCTTCGCCCGCGCCTTGTTCAACCTGTCAACTGACCGCGCTTTCTGCCAACTCTTTCTCGCTACTATCTCCGACCAGACTATCGTTAGACCTGGAAACGACACCCATAACCGTAACAAATCATGTTTGATGTCCGTTATCAAGATTCGAAAAGGACGCCCACCCAAATCATTCCCCCCGGCATGCAACACTAAGATGTCAGGAGGTCTGTCCAACCGGGCGTATCTATGCACCTCCTGCAACACCCTGTTCCACCCTAACCCCCGAACACCGAGCCATCGCACGAGAGCCAGGTCCTTCTCAAAACCTAGCTGTCTCCCGTTCCATCTCGCGTCCGCTCGTCGGGCTCCCCAATACACATAAGAGTGGCCAAGGATCCAGACCAGGGAAGGAAGGGGGGGTGCTTCTGCAATACAAAATGTACAGACGACACCATTTTATTGCCTCACCAAACCAAATTGACAAAAAACACACACTCTCACCCCCCCATTGCTACCCTAATACCCCCCCCTTTTCCCCTCAATTGCCAACAACCACCTGGGGACGTACATACGACTTAAAGCGCTGCGACTTCCACCTACCAATCTGCTTAACTGTCTCCTCCGGTAGGCCGCATATAGAGGCCTCCTTCGCTGCCCCAATCCGAAAGACTTCGGATCTAACCCCAACGACTTCAAACATGCCCTAAAAACACTCACAAATTGGTATCTCGATAAAACGGACCCATCCTCGTGACATAATAAGGGGCCATCCACCTTCGGACGGATCTGTTGAAAATTCCCGAGACACTTGAACGGGCACATATCAGCAATGCGTGGGGACATCACACACCAGTCTGTGAGCCGGAAGATGCAAATGACGCTGAAAGCCGGCAAGGCCGGCTGAAGCAGTAGGTGACTTTCGAAAATGTGCAGACAGGTGGCGAACTTTTACCAGCAGATCAGACAGCTCTGGGTATGAGTTTAGAAACCGCTGAACCACGAGGTTGAGCACATGGGCCACGCATGGAACATGTGTCAGCTGGCCTCGCCTCAAAGCCGCCACCAGGTTCCGGCCATTGTCACACACAACCTTTCCTGGCTTTAGGTTCAGAGGTGTGAGCCAGTGATCTGCATGCTGTTTTAGAGCTGTCCACACCTCTTCTGCATTGTGGGGTTTGTCACCTATGCAGATTAGCTGCAGCACAGCCTGTTGCCGCTTCGCCGAGGCAGTGCTGCAGTGCTTCCAGCTTGGGACTGGTGTGGAGGGTAAAGTACTGATGGGGTGGGTGTCTGTGTGGCCCAATTTTTGGAAAAAAGGGAGACTCCGCTTGGAGTAACCCTTGCTTGCTGTGTTTTTAAAAGAAGCCAAGATGAACAGAGCTGGGATCAGGAAAGACTTTGCTACCTACCCCGGTGTCATCCTGGGGACGGTTAATTATGGCGTATTTTTGATTTTGCTTGATGCAAATCAAAACATCCTGTTTGCAACTAGGGCCCAAGTGCTGCCACTGATGGGGTGGGTGTCTGTGTGGCCCAATTTTTGGAAAAAAGGGAGACTCCGCTTGGAGTAACCCTTGCTTGCTGTGTTTTTAAAATAAGCCAAGATGAACAGAGCTGGGATCAGGAAAGACTTTGCTACCTACCCCGGTGTCATCCTGGGGACGGTTAAGAATAGCGTATTTTTGAATGTGCTTGATGCAAATGTAGCTGTGAAGTGTACAACTGGGGCACAACTGCTGCCACTGAAGGGGTGGGTGTGTGTGGGGCCCAATTTTTGGAAAAAAGGGAGACTCCTCTTGGAGTCACCTTGCGGTGTTTTACATGATTTTAGAATGGCGTGCCATGCCTATATCTGTGTGTCCTCCTCTTTTTCCTTGTCCAGCTGTTTTGTTTTCGCATGAGTATATGTCCTTGTCACTTTCCCATGTGTTTGTGTTGTGTTGTGAGTTGTTTGTCACCTTTTGGACACCTTTGAGGGTGTTTTCTAGGTGTTTTACTGTGTTTGTGATTGCCTGCCATTGTTTCCTATTGGCTCGAGTTCGGTTCGTCGAACGTTCGACGAGCCGAACTCGAACGGGAGCTCCGTTCGGCGAACCGACCTCGAGCCGAACCGGGACCGGTTCGCTCATCTCTACTCCTGGACATACCTACCCCGGTGTCATCCTGGGGACGGTTAAGAATAGCGTATTTTTGAATGTGCTTGATGCAAATGTAGCTGTGAAGTGTACAACTGGGGCACAACTGCTGCCACTGAAGGGGTGGGTGTGTGTGGGGCCCAATTTTTGGAAAAAAGGGAGACTCCGCTTGGAGTAACCCTTGCTTGCTGTGTTTTTAAAAGAAGCCAAGATGAACAGAGCTGGGATCAGGAAAGACTTTGCTACCTACCCCGGTGTCATCCTGGGGACGGTTAATTATGGCGTATTTTTGAATGTGCTTGATGCAAATCAAAACATCCTGTTTGCAACTAGGGCCCAAGTGCTGCCACTGATGGGGTGGGTGTCTGTGTGGCCCAATTTTTGGAAAAAAGGGAGACTCCGCTTGGAGTAACCCTTGCTTGCTGTGTTTTTAAAAGAAGCCAAGATGAACAGAGCTGGGATCAGGAAAGACTTTGCTACCTACCCCGGTGTCATCCTGGGGACGGTTAAGAATAGCGTATTTTTGAATGTGCTTGATGCAAATGTAGCTGTGAAGTGTACAACTGGGGCACAACTGCTGCCACTGAAGGGGTGGGTGTGTGTGGGGCCCAATTTTTGGAAAAAAGGGAGACTCCGCTTGGAGTAACCCTTGCTTGCTGTGTTTTTAAAAGAAGCCAAGATGAACAGAGCTGGGATCAGGAAAGACTTTGCTACCTACCCCGGTGTCATCCTGGGGACGGTTAATTATGGCGTATTTTTTAATGTGCTTGATGCAAATCAAAACATCCTGTTTGCAACTAGGGCCCAAGTGCTGCCACTGATGGGGTGGGTGTCTGTGTGGCCCAATTTTTGGAAAAAAGGGAGACTCCGCTTGGAGTAACCCTTGCTTGCTGTGTTTTTAAAAGAAGCCAAGATGAACAGAGCTGGGATCAGGAAAGACTTTGCTACCTACCCCGGTGTCATCCTGGGGACGGTTAATTATGGCGTATTTTTGAATGTGCTTGATGCAAATCAAAACATCCTGTTTGCAACTAGGGCCCAAGTGCTGCCACTGATGGGGTGGGTGTCTGTGTGGCCCAATTTTTGGAAAAAAGGGAGACTCCGCTTGGAGTAACCCTTGCTTGCTGTGTTTTTAAAAGAAGCCAAGATGAACAGAGCTGGGATCAGGAAAGACTTTGCTACCTACCCCGGTGTCATCCTGGGGACGGTTAAGAATAGCGTATTTTTGAATGTGCTTGATGCAAATGTAGCTGTGAAGTGTACAACTGGGGCACAACTGCTGCCACTGAAGGGGTGGGTGTGTGTGGGGCCCAATTTTTGGAAAAAAGGGAGACTCCGCTTGGAGTAACCCTTGCTTGCTGTGTTTTTAAAAGAAGCCAAGATGAACAGAGCTGGGATCAGGAAAGACTTTGCTACCTACCCCGGTGTCATCCTGGGGACGGTTAATTATGGCGTATTTTTGAATGTGCTTGATGCAAATCAAAACATCCTGTTTGCAACTAGGGCCCAAGTGCTGCCACTGATGGGGTGGGTGTCTGTGTGGCCCAATTTTTGGAAAAAAGGGAGACTCCGCTTGGAGTAACCCTTGCTTGCTGTGTTTTTAAAAGAAGCCAAGATGAACAGAGCTGGGATCAGGAAAGACTTTGCTACCTACCCCGGTGTCATCCTGGGGACGGTTAATTATGGCGTATTTTTGAATGTGCTTGATGCAAATCAAAACATCCTGTTTGCAACTAGGGCCCAAGTGCTGCCACTGATGGGGTGGGTGTCTGTGTGGCCCAATTTTTGGAAAAAAGGGAGACTCCGCTTGGAGTAACCCTTGCTTGCTGTGTTTTTAAAAGAAGCCAAGATGAACAGAGCTGGGATCAGGAAAGACTTTGCTACCTACCCCGGTGTCATCCTGGGGACGGTTAATTATGGCGAATTTTGGAATGTGCTTGATGCAAATCAAAACATCCTGTTTGCAACTAGGGCCCAAGTGCTGCCACTGATGGGGTGGGTGTCTGTGTGGCCCAATTTTTGGAAAAAAGGGAGACTCCGCTTGGAGTAACCCTTGCTTGCTGTGTTTTTAAAAGAAGCCAAGATGAACAAGTCATGGGTCAGCAAAGACTTTATCTACCTACCCCGGTGTCATCCTGGGGACGGATAAGAATGGCGTATTTTTGAATGTGCTTGATGCAAATCAAAACATCCTGTTTGCAACTAGGGCCCAAGTGCTGCCACTGATGGGGTGGGTGTCTGTGTGGCCCAATTTTTGGAAAAAAGGGAGACTCCGCTTGGAGTAACCCTTGCTTGCTGTGTTTTTAAAAGAAGCCAAGATGAACAGAGCTGGGATCAGGAAAGACTTTGCTACCTACCCCGGTGTCATCCTGGGGACGGTTAATTATGGCGTATTTTTGAATGTGCTTGATGCAAATCAAAACATCCTGTTTGCAACTAGGGCCCAGGTGCTGCCACTGATGGGGTGGGTGTCTGTGTGGCCCAATTTTTGGAAAAAAGGGAGACTCCGCTTGGAGTAACCCTTGCTTGCTGTGTTTTTAAAAGAAGCCAAGATGAACAGAGCTGGGATCAGGAAAGACTTTGCTACCTACCCCGGTGTCATCCTGGGGACGGTTAATTATGGCGTATTTTTGAATGTGCTTGATGCAAATCAAAACATCCTGTTTGCAACTAGGGCCCAAGTGCTGCCACTGATGGGGTGGGTGTCTGTGTGGCCCAATTTTTGGAAAAAAGGGAGACTCCGCTTGGAGTAACCCTTGCTTGCTGTGTTTTTAAAAGAAGCCAAGATGAACAAGTCATGGTCAGCAAAAACTTTATCTACCTACCCCGGTGTCATCCTGGGGACGGATAAGAATGGCGTATTTTTGAATGTGCTTGAAGCCAAGATGAACAGAGCTGGGATCAGGAAAGACTTTGCTACCTACCCCGGTGTCATCCTGGGGACGGTTAAGAATAGCGTATTTTTGAATGTGCTTGATGCAAATGTAGCTGTGAAGTGTACAACTGGGGCACAACTGCTGCCACTGAATGGGTGGGTGTGTGTGGGGCCCAATTTTTGGAAAAAAGGGAGACTCCGCTTGGAGTCACCTTGCGGTGTTTTACATGATTTTAGAATGGCGTGCCATGCCTATATCTGTGTGTCCTCCTCTTTTTCCTTGTCCAGCTGTTTTGTTTTCGCATGAGTATATGTCCTTGTCACTTTCCCATGTGTTTGTGTTGTGTTGTGAGTTGTTTGTCACCTTTTGGACACCTTTGAGGGTGTTTTCTAGGTGTTTTACTGTGTTTGTGATTGCCTGCCATTGTTTCCTATTGGCTCGAGTTCGGTTCGTCGAACGTTCGACGAGCCGAACTCGAACGGGAGCTCCGTTCGGCGAACCGACCTCGAGCCAAACCGGGACCGGTTCGCTCATCTCTACTCCTGGACATAGCATTCGAATTACCAGGTCCCTGAAGGCTGAAATGCGTAGTGGCCGGAAATCATGAACAATTACAATGGGCGTATGTGCTGTAGATCCTGCGTCAGTTGTAGCTTGGAACTTTGTCTTTTCACGGATTTGCCCGTCTCTCATGGTGTTGGGCTATTTTCGGATCAAAATGGTGTGTCCCTCCTTGGCCCGTATCATGGGTTATTTCAGGGGCAAATTTAACTCTCTTAGCACTTTTCTCCTTAATTGTGGCCGTTGAATTGTTGGGTCAAGGTCTATCCAACCAGCATATTTGTTGTTTTTCAGACAATTTAGGGCTCGTGCATAGTAATAATAACACAGGTTTCCAAGGGTAAAAATTTTTGAAAGATGTGATTTTTTTCATACTTTTGATCATTGGACTCAGTAAAAATATTGAAAAAATATCATCACGTACAGTTTTTTCACAAACACTGATTCTATAGGTGTTAGGGCCAGGTGGACGGGCAGACCCAGGAGGTGGATCCACTGGGCCGAACACCTTAATGAAGGCAAGGGGTCCGGTAGCCGGAGCACTACGGGTAGCAGGACAGTCCGTGCAAAAGAGTGGAATGGAGAAGTCCCTGGGACCACGGAGTCACTGATGGTAGTCCGGGTGACGGAGCTCAGGTTCGGAGGCCGAGATGTCAGGCAGAGTCCGGAACCGATGGAGCGAGAGGACGGGTCACCACAGGGATCAGAGATGGTACGGACTGACGGGATGGCAGATAGTCAGCGTTCGGGGTTCGGGAATCGGCAGGACCGGATGGCGAGGCAGGAGCGGCTCTAGAAGAGAGATAGGTAAGTATATCACAGAGACACAAGGAGACCTGACTCCTAGCTTAGGAAACACGAAGAACAGGCCCCGCCCACTTGGACATTAAACCCCTTTATACCCTGTACCTGTGTGTTCAATTTCCTGTCAGTGGACGCTGGCCCTTTAAGAGAGGGTCAATGACCGCGCGCGCGCCCTAATGCGCATGCGCGAGGCCCGGGTGCCAGAAGCCAGGGCAGGGAGCGGTGTATAGGAAGCAGGGGAGCCGGCCTGGAGCAGGGCTGCCGACGGGCGCCGGGAGTGGGGACCGGGCCGCCTGGGGACCGCAGGTGGTGGAGGCTGGAGACCGTGGAGCGGGGGATGTCTGCCAGAGGAGCCGGGGAGCGAAGCAGGGAAGCCGGGGAGCGTGGCAGGTGAGCCGGGGGGCAGAGCAGGGGACCCGGAGAGCGTGACAATAGGTTTCCAAAAGGTTAGAATTCTGAAAAGATTCCCTCCATACTTTTCTGAAGATGGTGCTCTAGTGTATTCAAGCGATGTTCCTGTGCTGATGGAAAATGTAACATTAAGTACAATGTGAGCGAGTGGAGACACGTCATTGTTTCATCCAAAAAGTCTGAAAGCTGTGCTACTGCTCAATGGCAGTAAGTATTCTTCAGTGTGTGTAGGGCATGTGTCGCGGGCAGAGGGGCCACGCACGCTACGCTCGGGTTCGGGGACTTCTGCTGCTGCTGCTGCTCGGTGGCTCGAGCGGAGGGCCAGATCCGGGGACTCGAGCAGCGCTCCTCGCCCACGAGTGAAAAGGGGGTGGTTTGTTTGGGGAGATAGTTAGTGACGTCACCCACAGGTCGTGGTGATAATGGGCACCACCACTGCTGGTGACGGGGATCCCGGGAGCGATGGCAGGGAGCAGCTAGGATGTTGGTTCCCCCTCCGTGGGTAGGGGTTGGTGATCCCGGGGCCCGGTGGCGGTACGGGGAGGCTGGATGGCTGGGGTGTACGTACCGAGGGAGCCCGTTTGCCCGCAGGCGCTGGCCCTTGGATCTCTAGCCTATGGCGGTGGCTTTTTATCCTCACGGTGTGGACGGTTGCCTTCTGTCGGGTCTTGGGTGTTAGGGAACCCCTGGGATTCCGGTCACTCTCGGATTTGACCATTGTCGGCGGCTCCTAGCCTGGTCAGGGTCCAATGGCCCTGCCTTTGTGCTTGGTACAGATCCGCTCACCGGTTCAGTTCCCTTCGGGTCACCGCCCGTCCCCGATCCTACGGTTCAGCTGACTTGTACCACCTCCTGCAGACGGCCACCACCGTCTGCCGACCTTGCTGACAGTGCCTGGGCTCCTACCCAGACACTAACAGTTTCTGTCCTCTCACTTTCCACTACAAAACTAAACTAACTGCTTTTTCCCGCCTCCAGGCCTGTGAACTCCTCGGTGGGTGGGGCCAACCGCCTGGCTCCGCCCCACCTGGTGTGGACATCAGACCCTGGAGGAGGCAACAAGGATTTTGTGTGACTGATGTAGACTATCCAGGGGAGGGGGTGTGTGTGATTTTGTGTTTGTGACTACCTGGCTAGTCCAGGGCGTCACACATGCTATGCACTTGGAAGAAAGCTGTGAGAATTTAGACTTTATTCTCAAGAAACTTAACTACAAGGAGCATGGATGGTCAATATGTGGTGGTCTAAAAATGTTCTCATTGCTTCTTGGGCAGCAAGGAGGATATATTAAATACCCATGCTGTTCTGCCTCATGGCAGCCTGCTAATAGTCATTCATTAAAATTTCTGTTACAACCCCTAGAGGTCATTGTTATTCTTTTGAATTGCTGAGTTTCCCTTTAAGCTAAATGTATTCTGGGTAAGGAATGCCTACCTGAGCTGAGAAGAAGCCTGCAGCCATTTTCTCTTTGGATTTGTCAGGAAAGGACATGCCGACTTACCTCTCTGTACATTCACCCCTGCCTAGTGTAATCCGGTGAGCAAAGCAAATTACATGTGTTAGTGATAGAATCCTAGATGGAAGAGTGTAGTAAATGCATTGTACATTGTACTTCTACACCTTTAGTGTCATCCCTGTCTTGTTTGTCTAGATAAGATTTCTATGTATTGCAGATGCAGTGACCTTTCACCTACATTCTCGTAAGAACTGCATCTCATGTACTGTTATGCTATGTTAACTCTGTATTAACACTGTACTGACTGTAATCATTTTCTTGTTATAGTTTTTACCCGTATAAAACAGTATCTTGGATATACCGTATTCTGTCTTCAACTGCATCTTGGATATTCCTATATTCACTGTATATTCCATGTATACTGCAATCAAGTTCACGTTACCAGCTAATAAATCAAGGCTATTGAACTCCACAGCCTGTTTATTTGAAATGTGAACTAGGGTTTAGCTGTATGCTAGAGATTCACAGCATTACGTAAAAGAAGGCAGAACACATGCTTTTTGTGTGAATTGGAAAGCCAGGTTAGGACTCTTCACTGGAGCAAAAAAAATTGGCCAACAAGAACATCTTTGTAACCGGGACTCAAGAACATTGTTGCATAAAGCTTAGTTGATCCCACCTAAAGTTCTCTTGCCACCACTCCACTGTAAGCTTGGACTGATGAAGCTGTTTGTGAAAGCGCTACTGAAAGAAGGAGAGATGTTTAAGTACCTGTGTACCAAGTTTCAGGGACTGTCAGAATCAAGTCTGAAGGAAGGTGTGATGCCCTGGCAAAACCAGGTAGTTACAGATAGGCCCCCGCACAACACCTTTCCTCACTTAGGAAACACACAGCCGACCTGAAACCCTAGTCACCTAGGACCCTGAAGCCAGGACCGAAAACAGCGGCCTAGCTAATTAAATGATTGAGGGCAGGATTATAGGTCCTATCCCACCTAAAGTCCCTCAAAGAAGACAACAGCCCACTGATAGGGATAAGGCCACCGCCAGGGCCCTTAGATCCCACGGGCCAGCGCCTGCGGGCACGGCTCCTTAGGCCATATCCAGCCGGGAGCGGACTCCTGAGTTCCAGACCAGGCAGTCCACCATACACAAAAACAAGTGCAGAGTAAAGGACAGCGACCACCAGCCTGGGTGGGGGACCTGAATGCAACCGGCCGGGGCGGCAGGCCACCAGCACCTTTGGTTTACCGAAAGACTCGTGTGATTCATTTACTGTGAGTAACCAAACATCCCCCTGCTTGCTCAGGCGCGCCGGCCCTTGCCATCACCATACCCTGCACAAAGACACTGGGCCCCGGGGCAATCATCCCTACACACGGAGGGGTTAACATCCAGCTGCCACTACATCTCTCCCGGGTATCCCATAACGGCAGCGGTGGTGTCCCACCTCACCACACACCGTTGGTGGCGTCACAAACTTAATACGGCCTAGCCCATACATCTACATTCCTCCTTTTATTCGACATGTCCGCGAGACCCCCGGGTCGAGCCACTCTCTTAGAAGGTCTGGATCCGACCAACGGCGGCTGCTGGCACAGGGGCAGCACAAAAGCATTTTTGTGGGTTCGGATATTCAGAAACCCATGAATGAAGGATGACGTGTTTTAAACAATAATGAAAACTGTTGAAAAAAGGGCTTGGGACTCTTTGAAAGAAGCAATAAATACGTTTCTAGGTAACAACAAAGAATCAAAATTTAAGTCCATCGTGGAGAACATGCTGAAACGTTTCAAAGCCTTGGGTTGTCTAATGAATTTGAAGTTACATTTTTTACATTCCTATTTGGACTACTTGTCTGAAAACCTTGGTGCTGGTGGGAAGAACAAGAAGGTTTTCATCGGAATATCAAGGAGATGGAACGACGATACCAAAGTAAATGAAACGTGAACATGATTGCCGGATGCTTCACAGAGAAGATCCACAGGCCTTCTATAAGAGAAAAGGGGGATCTAGAGAAAAGGAAAAAGTGCAAGAATAAATTTCTAATAAAGTTGCAGAATGACTGTACAATAAATAAATGTATTTTATATATAAAATTGTGAATATTTTTGGTTACAATAAGTATTTTTCTTGTTCATGTCACTTGTATGTAACTTCACACATGGATTGTACAAAATCAATATTTGATGGTTAAAAAAAATATTTATTTTTTTTTTTAAATCAGGACATTAGAAAACATAATAATCAGTCACTGGATTTGAAGTTTCATAAACCAAAATTTTACATAGCTGTGTAATTTGTCGGGCACCCACCGACAATAGAATAGCGCCAGATTTAGGAAGCTGGCTGAGGTCTGCAAAGTCTGTAGCCAGGTGACAAAATTGTCCAACCTGGGTTTCTTCCTTAAGTAGTCTCTGGTATGATGATATGGTATAATCCTGGCAGCCGGAGTCGAAATCCCTAGATTGCGGTTATGATCTCCAATCGGAATTGGAGCCCCTAGATTGAAGCCATGTAGCCAAGTGATCCTCTAGTTGAAGCCAAAGTCCCTAGACCGAGTCCACAAGGCATCCTGGTTCTGATCCCCTAGCCAGCTCCTAAGAGCTTAGACTAGATCATGCAACATCCATCAACAACCTGGTGACTCCAAGAAGTCCCCTTTTATAGCCATAACCTTCCCTTAGGATATACTGTGCCCTTATCAGATTGGTTGTACAAGGTTGCTTCTCTTATTGGATGGATTTCAAGCTGCATGGATAATGTTCATTTAAATGATGTGGATAGAAAGACTGAAGATATCTACATGTAGTCTGAAATCCATCATGAATCAATACTATTTTACACAGTCATAAGCAGCCCATGGGCATTCACCTGCATTCAAACCAATAACAGCTCATAGACCAGACAATCCATCTACCACTGGACCAAAGACAGGAAGTTAAATCCACTGCCTGCGGTAACCAACTTAATCCTATAGGCTACTCACACAACAAACCCAACAGAAAGGAAAAAAACATGGCTTCGATTATCCATCCAATGAAAACGCATAACCATTGTGAGCCATTGGACAATGCAATTGGACACTTGGTGACATGGTGCACGGCCCAATGAATCAAGTCTTTACTTCATATTCACGGTTTAAGCCCTTGGGTTCTAATATGCCCAGAGTACATATCCAGAAAGATTCTCTTTCTTTGAGCTAAACACAAGTCAACAATACATTGTAAGCAGATTCTATTACCAGTCCCACACCATTTTGTGACGCATAATCACACAGTGATCCAATTAAGATTCCAAGTCATCGAACATGTCCAAGCCATACGCAGAGGAGGCAATAGAATTAGGAAGCTCAAAGAAAGGGAATCTTTCTGGATATATACTCTGGGCACATTGGAACCCAAAGGCTTAAACCATGAATATGAAGTACAGACTTGATTCATTGGGCCATGCATGGACATAATGGACATAATTCTAATAGGCAGGACAGGTAATAAGGAGCACAAGTTATATGCTAAAATGTGTTGTGTGACAAGACAGACACAGGAAAGGACATGATAACAGGTGTAGGGACCAACAAGGTGAGACAAGGGGTATCAGGATAGGGTCAAGTAGGTATGAATGTAGTAATGGGGCAGGCATAGAGAATTGTATGTGAATGTGAATTACAATAAATCACTAAGGAAAGGAATATGTGAGTGTGTGCCTAATGTAAACTAATATTGTACTGGCAAAATTATAGATGGAAAGGGAGAAGGGGAGGGGGGAGAGAGGAGGCTGTAATTGACTACAAGGGTATGAGTTATGAGTGATCATAGGGATAGTGTTACATAAGTGGAAATACCTATGGAGGACCGGATGTGTAAGCGCATACCTTATACAAACCTATAGAGTGCTGATGGGTGAGAGTGTGATGTTAGATATAAGACATCCTATAGTGAATAGTGAGCCGTAATCAAGTGCAACAGGGATATTTCACGTGACTATGGGAACCTGGAAGGTAAAGAAAGGGGAGAAAAAACTGTTAGACAAGGTAATCAGACATAATGTAACCAGTTGATCAGACATGATCACCTGGTTTGAGACCCCCTGCCTTACACTATATAGATATCATGTTCATTCCCCATCTATCTTGCTCAGGAGAGCATCTCCCTCCCCCGGCACCAAGAGCAGCTCATACTGAATTGTTACATTGACTAGTAACACTGCACACAGAAATGCACCTTAATATTCCACTGTTAACCCTTTCCTCCCAGCAGTAACACACAACTCCTCACCTTGATATCATGGTGATTTATGGTCAGAATGACTTCAATGCGATCAGTGATTTCTATTCTAGCTCTGCTCACATAGATTTTATATCCACACTCAACTATAGGCCGTTCTTCATATTTTGGGGGCTTTTAGTCAGATATACTAGTTTGTGCCTGTATAGTATTGGTGTAGATGGGAGTGTAGGGCATGGGTTACATGGCACTGTGGTGGAATACTGATGGGAGGTATTGGTGCTGTGTTTGATGCTTCTACTGGGTATTTTCCTACAAATACTGGAACAGCTCACTGCTTAGAATGATCCTTCCCAGCTCTATAATATATTATATATACCCCACAATGCAGGCTCACACACACATTTGTCTCAAGTGTGTTGTAGGGACACAGATACAGTCTTGGTCATGTGACTAAAGGCTACTTTACACACTGCGATATCGGTCCCGATATCGCTAGTGTGGGTACCCGCCCCCATCTGTTGCGCGACACGGGCAAATCGTTGCCCATGCCGCACAACACCGACCAGACCCGTCACACATACTTACCTGCCCGGCGACGTCGCTGTGTCCGGCGAACCGCCTCCTTTCTAAGGGGGCGGTCCGTGCGGCGTCACAGCGACGTCACTGAGCGACGGCCCAATAGCAGCGGAGGGGCGGAGATGAGTGGCCGGAACATCCCGCCCACCTCCTTCCTTCCTCATAGCGGCTGGGAGGCAGGTAAGGAGAGGTTCCTCGTTTCTGCGGTGTCACACGGAGCGATGTGTGCTACCGCAGGAGCGACGAACTACATCGTTACTGCTGCAGTAACGATAATCGAGAATGGAGACCCATGTCACCGATGAGCGATTTTGCACGTTTTTGCAACGATGCAAAATCGCTCATCGGTATCACACGCAGCAACATCGCTAATGCGGCCGGATGTGCGTCACAAATTCCGTGACCCCAACGACTCCGCATTAGCGATGTCGCAGCGTGTAAAGCCCCCTTTAGTGGGAGTGGTGTACAGGGTCTTAGCAGTAAAGAGTATTCCATATTTCTGCCAGATACCCACAGAGATATTGAAATCTGAAAAAAGAGACTTCTGCTCATTGAAGGTAAGAACTACTCACATAGCGTTCAACTCCACAGCAAACGAGTGCTCTAGCACTGGCATCTCAGCAGGGATATTCCCCTACTACACATGTGTGTCTAGGTCACTGTGACAGTTTACAGGACATAACTCAGGGCACCTAGACAGAAGGCAGAGGGACTACTTTCTATTTCTGGTGTAGAGCTTAGTACAATATATATATATTTATACTATTACATGGGACACATGTACCTTGTATTACCATTATTCGCTGTATATGAACCCCTTTTCTCCGGGCATTATTTGTCTATAGCATTTTTCACGAACCTGAGGCAACTGAGAACCCTTCAGTGAAGGAATTCCACTAACCCTCACAATACCTACCAGGGGCCTCCCTGCAGTAACTCAGGTAGTTGTACCCATTCTCTTTCCGCATTCTATGTGTTCTTCTTCTTTCTTCTTTTTTTTCTTTTTTCTTCTTTTTATTTCTATCATGTAGTTCAGGGGTTTATAGATATATGTCCTGCATCTCATATTTCCTTTAGTGGTGCTTCTTACCCATTCTCATATCATTTACCCTAGTATTTCATGATCCTGAGGCGACTGAGAACCCTTTAATAAAGGAATCCTTTTTCACCTGAATTGTCAAGTGATACTTACCAGTGACTATCACGTAATGTTACAGGTAGTTCCATTTTCTTCCTCTTCTTTCTCTCCTTTCTTCTTTGTCACACGGTCCATTGTGTTATAGCCCACGTGTCATGATAACACTTGTACCATCTTTTCATTTAGATTCCACCTACAATTATTTACCGATTCCAGTTCTGGAATAGGCTTTCATCATCTACTCACTAGAATTCTCAAGTTCATAAGGTACTGAGACATATACATGTTCACACCATTATAAAGAACAAAGTATAAACATTGAGGTTTTTCTCACACCCTCACACAACAAACCCATGTGTGTTCATTTCCTTCACTATATAGGATTGCAAGTTTTCCATTTGTACCTTAATGGCAATGACGCTATACAATTGAACACATATCATCCTGTTATCCATATAGGTGTGTATTTACCTGCTTGACTATTTTTGGTTGTTTGATCCAGAATGTTTCTCCAGATAGGTCATGTGGAAATTTTCTTTCCTCAGTACAAATGTTTTCACTATGGCTTTGGAAAATTTTTTTGTATGTGCATCATGGTCATTTGACCCATTGTACTCTCAAGTAGCAATATATTGTACTGTTATGTTGTACTATGTACTAATTACGTGTTTATATGGTTTTGTAACCCTTTATGATCTTAGATAACTTTATCCTTGATAAAGACCTAAAAACAAGCTCGAAACGTTGGATGAATTATCCTTTTGCACAAATAAAGAATTTTCAGCATTCTAAGAGTTCTTTTCTTACGTTATTGATCACTATAGTGTGCCAGAGCTATTTCTATTGAATTGACTCTTATTTTTTCTGAGCACCTGCTATATACACAGTGAGCCAGACATATTCAATTTTCATTCAGAAGGCAGAGGGAAGCCTTAGCAGCTGAGCCTATATCTTGGCTTGTGAGCATTAGAACAGGCCGGCGATTACAGGGTAACATGAAAAATGTCCAGCTTGCATTATGACTAGAACATGACAATATCCTTTTAAGTACTAACCTATGATGCGTTCCTAAGCAGTTGATGTTATATGTTCTACATTTCATTTTCTGCATACTTTACAAGTAGTAGAATTTGCTTTGATATAGGCAACTGGATTTTCATTTTTTTTCTGTTTATCAGTAGGACTTCAAAATAACAAAGGTGATCGCCTCCCGTTGCCTGGGAACCGTCCAGGCACAAGAGGGCTATGTGTCACCAGAAGGCGCACACACTCCCTCAAGGCCGGCAGACGTGCAATCCCAGGCACCTTCCAGTACCGACCAAGGTAGCGTCCTCCGAAACTACACTTGATCTTAGCCAAAAGGCCGAGAAGCTATAACCCGAATTGGTTACGGCCTTGAGTGGCACCCTGGCCTATACCGGACACATCTTAGGGAGAGGGAGACAAACCCACGCCTACAGAAGACATTTTGTCACCCAAGCCAAACCCTTGAAAAGGCTGTTTTGCAGAGCAAAAACAAGGAGAATGGTGCTTTTTGCAGCCGCCGCCCACTGCAATGAATCTGAATAACTCCTCCTTTTGGGCACAAGCACCTCCCCTCCCCCTTGCAGTCTTTCCAATTCATGATACAAAAAGACGGACGGACAGGACAGGACAGGACCATCTGCCTGACTTTCCGTCACTGCCACCCTTTGCCATCCTTGCCCGTAGAAAGCCCTTTCATCATCCCCAAACCCTAATCTTTTCCCTTCCCTTCCCAGCTGCGTCTCACTCCCTTTCATTAGGAAGTGAGCGCAGCCTTTTCTCCGTTCTGCACATGCGCGACGTTAAACACAAATGCGCAGGCGTGCGTTCCATTAGCCTCACTGCATTCCACTCCCATACAGGAAGTGGGCACAGCTATTACTACGGTCGCACATAAAAGAACCCACGGCCACCACTGCACATAGCTGACTCCACCACAGGACACCCACTTCTACACCAACGCAGGTAAGACAGGATCGGCACCTCTATGCTCCCGTTACAATCAGGCTCAGTCACCATGTGATAACGCTCTCAACTCTTTAGTTGCAGGCTCCCCTTGCTTCACCTCCACTGGCTGTGCTGCCATTTCCTCTCCCACCTGGAAGGTATACTTTATTCCACTATTTTCCTGTTTCTCTCTTCCCCCTTTTCCCATAACCTACTTTTATCTGCATTTGTGGGGTATCTATATGCTATTTACATCATAGTTTTATTCATTAATATGGAAGGGAAGAGTGCCCATGAGAGTGTTGAACTGCGGAGAGCAAAAGATTAAGCTGCTCCGATTTGCCACCATTGATAAGCTGTTCTCAGTAGATACACATGCTATCCAAACAGCAGCATCCACCATTGCTTCAGCCCACCCATTCAGTGACAGCTCACCAAGTCAGCCAGAGGAGTGGTGTAAGGAATTACACGTAGGCACTGACTCCACACCTTCACATCACAAGAAGGGGGTCTACAGGCTAGTGCAAGAATACGAGCAAGTCTTCAGCAAACATCCGCTAGACTTTTGAAAAATAAAAGGGGTCAAACACTACATCCCCACAAGTGCACACCCACCCATCAAAGAGAGATATAAGCCAAATCTACCTGCACATTACCAGTGTACCAAGGACATGTTGAGCAACATGAAGGAGGCTGGGGTTATCCGTGACAGTTGTAGCCTCTGGGCAGCTCCGTTGGTCCTGTTAAAGAAGAAGGACAGCACCACTCCCCTGTATTGAGGAATAGCTAGCTGCATTGACAACTGCAAATTATTTTTCTACCCTTGATCTCACTAGTCACTATTGGCAAGTGTCCGTTGCTGAGGCAGACCGGGAGAAGACCGCCTTTGCCACCCCGATGGGTCTCTGCGAGTTCAAAAGCATGCCCTTCGAGCTGTGCAATTTGCCAGGAACCTTCCAGAGGCTGATGGAATGCTGCTTGGGACACCGAAACTTTGAAACGGTACTGCTATACCTTTATGATGTTATTGTTTATTCTAACGCAAACAAGATTTTAGGGTGTATAAAAAGGGAGATTAGATCCGATGATCCCAACGTATTGTTACCCCTCTATAAATCACTTGTAAGGCCACATCTGGAATATGGGGTAAAGTCCTGAGCAGGTTGATAACCATTGGTTTGAGCATGGTAGGGTGTAGTACGCATCTTCCTGCATCGGTAAAAGCTGCAGAAGTCCTTGAAGATTTCCGCTTCAAAGGCAGTGCCTTGATCTGTGAGGACTCTCTCTGAGTAGCCATGAGGTCTGCATAAGTGTGCTTGGAAGACCTTCGCTGCAGTATGGGCCATTAGATCTTTGACTTGTACCACAACCATAAATCTCGAGTAGTTGTCTACCATCGTAAGTGCATACGTGAGCTCACCTCGATATTCTGCAACAAAACTCCCTTTTTCGATTTCAGTTTCAGCAAACACTCCTCTTCCTGTAGAAAATATTTATCATTACCTAAGACAGTCATTCTAATGCATGACAATATTAAGGCAATTTAGTTAAAACTTGTTTTAACTCACCTTTAAGGGGATTGATGTATTTCATGGTCAATCCAGGTTTGTCAGTGATGGCACTGACATAATGTATGGCGTCTTTTTCGGGCGTTATCCTTTGCCTTTTCATTGTGAAAATCCAGTTGCCTATATCAAAGCAAATTCTACTACTTGGAAAGTATGCAGAAAATGAAATGTAGAACATATAACATCAACTGCTTAGGAACGCATCATAGGTTAGTACTTAAAAGGATATTGTCATGTTCTAGTCATAATGCAAGCTGGACATTTTTCATGTTACCCTGTAATCGCCGGCCTGTTCTAATGCTCACAAGCCAAGATATAGGCTCAGCTGCTAAGGCTTCCCTCTGCCTTCTGAATGAAAATTGAATATGTCTGGCTCACTGTGTATATAGCAGGTGCTCAGAAAAAATAAGAGTCAATTCAATAGAAATAGCTCTGGCACACTATAGTGATCAATAACGTAAGAAAAGAACTCTTAGAATGCTGAAAATTCTTTATTTGTGCAAAAGGATAATTCATCCAACGTTTCGAGCTTGTTTTTAGGTCTTTATCAAGGATAAAGTTATCTAAGATCATAAAGGGTTACAAAACCATATAAACACGTAATTAGTACATAGTACAACATAACAGTACAATATATTGCTACTTGAGAGTACAATGGGTCAAATGACCATGATGCACATACAAAAAAATTTTCCAAAGCCATAGTGAAAACATTTGTACTGAGGAAAGAAAATTTCCACATGACCTATCTGGAGAAACATTCTGGATCAAACAACCAAAAATAGTCAAGCAGGTAAATACACACCTATATGGATAACAGGATGATATGTGTTCAATTGTATAGCGTCATTGCCATTAAGGTACAAATGGAAAACTTGCAATCCTATATAGTGAAGGAAATGAACACATATCATATCAAAGAACACAGGAACATGGGTGTGAGAAAAACCTCAATGTTTATACTTTGTTCTTTATAATGGTGTGAACATGTATATGTCTCAGTACCTTATGAACTTGAGAATTCTAGTGAGTAGATGATGAAAGCCTATTCCAGAACTGGAATCGGTAAATAATTGTAGGTGGAATCTAAATGAAAAGATGGTACAAGTGTTATCATGACACGTGGGCTATAACACAATGGACCGTGTGACAAAGAAGAAAGGAGAGAAAGAAGAGGAAGAAAATGGAACTACCTGTAACATTACGTGATAGTCACTGGTAAGTATCACTTGACAATTCAGGTGAAAAAGGATTCCTTTATTAAAGGGTTCTCAGTCGCCTCAGGATCATGAAATACTAGGGTAAATGATATGAGAATGGGTAAGAAGCACCACTAAAGGAAATATGAGATGCAGGACATATATCTATAAACCCCTGAACTACATGATAGAAATAAAAAGAAGAAAAAAGAAAAAAAAGAAGAAAGAAGAAGAACACATAGAATGCGGAAAGAGAATGGGTACAACTACCTGAGTTACTGCAGGGAGGCCCCTGGTAGGTATTGTGAGGGTTAGTGGAATTCCTTCACTGAAGGGTTCTCAGTTGCCTCAGGTTCGTGAAAAATGCTATAGACAAATAATGCCCGGAGAAAAGGGGTTCATATACAGCGAATAATGGTAATACAAGGTACATGTGTCCCATGTAATAGTATAAATATATATATATTGTACTAAGCTCTACACCAGAAATAGAAAGTAGTCCCTCTGCCTTCTGTCTAGGTGCCCTGAGTTATGTCCTGTAAACTGTCACAGTGACCTAGACACACATGTGTAGTAGGGGAATATCCCTGCTGAGATGCCAGTGCTAGAGCACTCGTTTGCTGTGGAGTTGAACGCTATGTGAGCAGTTCTTACCTTCAATGAGCAGAAGTCTCTTTTTTCAGATTTCAATATCTCTGTGGGTATCTGGCAGAAATATGGAATACTCTTTACTGCTAAGACCCTGTACACCACTCCCACTAAAGGGGGCTTTACACGCTGCGACATCGCTAATGCGGAGTCGTTGGGGTCACGGAATTTGTGACGCACATCCGGCCGCATTAGCGATGTTGCTGCGTGTGATACCGATGAGCGATTTTGCATCGTTGCAAAAACGTGCAAAATCGCTCATCGGTGACATGGGTCTCCATTCTCGATTATCGTTACTGCAGCAGTAACGATGTAGTTCGTCGCTCCTGCGGTAGCACACATCGCTCCGTGTGACACCGCAGAAACGAGGAACCTCTCCTTACCTGCCTCCCAGCCGCTATGAGGAAGGAAGGAGGTGGGCGGGATGTTCCGGCCACTCATCTCCGCCCCTCCGCTGCTATTGGGCGGTTGCTCAGTGACGTCGCTGTGACGCCGCACGGACCGCCCCCTTAGAAAGGAGGCGGTTCGCCGGACACAGCGACGTCGCCGGGCAGGTAAGTATGTGTGACGGGTCTGGTCGGTGTTGTGCGGCATGGGCAGCGATTTGCCCGTGTCGTGCAACAGATGGGGGCGGGTACACACACTAGCGATATCGGGACCGATATCGCAGTGTGTAAAGTAGCCTTTAGTCACATGACCAAGACTGTATCTGTGTCCCTACAACACACTTGAGACAAATGTGTGTGTGAGCCTGCATTGTGGGGTATATATAATATATTATAGAGCTGGGAAGGATCATTCTAAGCAGTGAGCTGTTCCAGTATTTGTAGGAAAATACCCAGTAGAAGCATCAAACACAGCACCAATACCTCCCATCAGTATTCCACCACAGTGCCATGTAACCCATGCCCTACACTCCCATCTACACCAATACTATACAGGCACAAACTAGTATATCTGACTAAAAGCCCCCAAAATATGAAGAACGGCCTATAGTTGAGTGTGGATATAAAATCTATGTGAGCAGAGCTAGAATAGAAATCACTGATCGCATTGAAGTCATTCTGACCATAAATCACCATGATATCAAGGTGAGGAGTTGTGTGTTACTGCTAGGAGGAAAGGGTTAACAGTGGAATATTAAGGTGCATTTCTGTGTGCAGTGTTACTAGTCAATGTAACAATTCAGTATGAGCTGCTCTTGGTGCCGGGGGAGGGAGATGCTCTCCTGAGCAAGATAGATGGGGAATGAACATGATATCTATATAGTGTAAGGCAGGGGGTCTCAAACCAGGTGATCATGTCTGATCAACTGGTTACATTATGTCTGATTACCTTGTCTAACAGTTTTTTCTCCCCTTTCTTTACCTTCCAGGTTCCCATAGTCACGTGAAATATCCCTGTTGCACTTGATTACGGCTCACTATTCACTATAGGATGTCTTATATCTAACATCACACTCTCACCCATCAGCACTCTATAGGTTTGTATAAGGTATGCGCTTACACATCCGGTCCTCCATAGGTATTTCCACTTATGTAACACTATCCCTATGATCACTCATAACTCATACCCTTGTAGTCAATTACAGCCTCCTCTCTCCCCCCCTCCCCTTCTCCCTTTCCATCTATAATTTTGCCAGTACAATATTAGTTTACATTAGGCACACACTCACATATTCCTTTCCTTAGTGATTTATTGTAATTCACATTCACATACAATTCTCTATGCCTGCCCCATTACTACATTCATACCTACTTGACCCTATCCTGATACCCCTTGTCTCACCTTGTTGGTCCCTACACCTGTTATCATGTCCTTTCCTGTGTCTGTCTTGTCACACAACACATTTTAGCATATAACTTGTGCTCCTTATTACCTGTCCTGCCTATTAGAATTATGTCCATTATGTCCATGAATGGCCCAATGAATCAAGTCTGTACTTCATATTCATGGTTTAAGCCTTTGGGTTCCAATGTGCCCAGAGTATATATCCAGAAAGATTCCCTTTCTTTGAGCTTCCTAATTCTATTGCCTCCTCTGCGTATGGCTTGGACATGTTCGATGACTTGGAATGTTAATTGGATCACTGTGTGATTATGCGTCACAAAATGGTGTGGGACTGGTAATAGAATCTGCTTACAATGTATTGTTGACTTGTGTTTAGCTCAAAGAAAGAGAATCTTTCTGGATATGTACTCTGGGCACATTAGAACCCAAGGGCTTAAACCGTGAATATGAAGTAAAGACTTGATTCATTGGGCCGTGCACCATGTCACCAAGTGTCCAATTGCATTGTCCAATGGCTCACAATGGTTATGCGTTTTCATTGGATGGATAATCGAAGCCATGTTTTTTTCCTTTCTGTTGGGTTTGTTGTGTGAGTAGCCTATAGGATTAAGTTGGTTACCGCAGGCAGTGGATTTAACTTCCTGTCTTTGGTCCAGTGGTAGATGGATTGTCTGGTCTATGAGCTGTTATTGGTTTGAATGCAGGTGAATGCCCATGGGCTGCTTATGACTGTGTAAAATAGTATTGATTCATGATGGATTTCAGACTACATGTAGATATCTTCAGTCTTTCTATCCACATCATTTAAATGAACATTATCCATGCAGCTTGAAATCCATCCAATAAGAGAAGCAACCTTGTACAACCAATCTGATAAGGGCACAGTATATCCTAAGGGAAGGTTATGGCGGATGCAGGAAGATGCGCACTACACCCTACCATGCTCAAACCAATGGTTATCAACCTGCTCAGGACTTTACCCCATATTCCAGATGTGGCCTTACAAGTGATTTATAGAGGGTTAACAATACGTTGGGATCACCGGATCTAATCTCCCTTTTTATACACCCTAAAATCTTGTTTGCTTTAGAATAAACAATAACATCATAAAGGTATAAGATGACGCCATTATTAGCGTCACCATACCGCTACTCTGCCTTCTAAAACGGTCTCTGCTCAAAACCAAACATGATGCATTGCAGGCGGAGCGCGATGAGTTGCAGCAAGAAACAGTAGTGGGTGTGGGTGATAACACACAGCCCAGCCTCGTCTCATCACAACGTGCAGTGGAGGACTATGACGAGGAGGAGGATGAAGACATGGAGCAAATCTCCGGCCAAATTGAGGATATGACATGCACACCAGTCATATCCTCGGTTCAGCGTGGCTGGCCAGAGGACAGGGTAGATGAGGAGGAGGAGGAGGAGGAGGAGGAGGACAGCATGTTCAGTCAACGTGTTGGTCAGGCTACTGAAGTCCTGGCTGTTAAGAGTCTGGCGCACATGGCTGACTTTATGGTAAGCTGCCTGTCTCGTGACCCTCGCGTTAAGAACATCTTGGCCGACAATCATTACTGGTTGGTAACACTGTTAGACCCACGCTACAAGGAGAACTTTATGTCTCTTATTCCCGAGGCGGAGAGGTCAACCAAAATGCAGCAGTTCCGGAAGGCCATAGTCACGGAAGTAGGCAAAGCATTCCCCTCACAAAACGCTAGCGGCATAGGTCAGGAATCAGTGGACAACCAAGGCGTACAGCCGAGAGAGGCACAAGTCCAATCCGCCAGAGGTAGGGGAACAGTCTTTAAGATGTGGGACAGTTTTCTCAGCCCCTCACGTACCACAGCCCCTGAGGTGCGGGGTAGTGCCACAAGAAATCCTAAGTTTGCCCAGATGCTCAAGGAGTACCTTGCAGATCGAACAACTGTACTCCGACATTCCTCTGTGCCTTACAATTATTGGGTATCCAAGGTGGACACGTGGCATGAATTGGCTCTCTACGCCTTGGAAGTCCTGGCCTGCCCTGCCGCTAGCGTTTTGTCAGAGCGTGTTTTTAGTGCCGCAGGTGGAATCATTACAGATAAACGCACCCGCCTGTCAACTGAAAATGCTGACAGGCTGACTCTGATCAAGATGAACAAGGGTTGGATTGGGCCACACTTCACCACACCACCAGCAAATGAGAGCGGAATTTAAAGTTTGTAACGGGAATTTGCCATGTACCTCCAGTCACCCATGGGTACACACTTCTGGACTTTGGATAATCGCTGGACTGCTCCTCCTTCTCCTCATGCGCCACCATGATGACCGTTACAAGAGTTAGGCCTTTGTTTCAGGTATACCCCCAGTGGTAAATTTTTTCGCCCATTCTTTGCAGAATGGACATTACAACGACAGGAGACCCGCTCCTTTGCAATGGGAACAATGTTTTGAGGCCCTCATGCACGTCTCTATGCAGGGACAACGTGGAGCCTCCCAATTTTTGGCTGCCCTGCCAAAGGGCTATACTATAATACACCCACTTCCTGACAATGGACACTTAATGTTTTGAGGCCCTCATGCACGTCTCTATCCAGGGACAACGTGGAGCCTCCCAATTTTTGGCTGCCCTGCCAAAGGGCTATACTACAAAAGACCCACTTCCTGACAATGGACACTTAATGTTTTGAGGCCCTCATGCACGTCTCTATCCAGGGACAACGTGGAACCTCCCAATTTTTGGCTGCCCTGCCTAAGGGCTATACTATAATACACCCACTTCCTGACAATGGACACTTAATGTTTTGAGGCCCTCATGCACGTCTCTATCCAGGGACAACGTGGAGCCTCCCAATTTTTGGCTGCCCTGCCAAAGGGCTATACTACAAAAGACCCACTTCCTGACAATGGACACTTAATGTTTTGAGGCCCTCATGCACGTCTCTATCCATGGATTTGGAGCATGGAGACGATTATCTCGGGATTGCAAGATAACCAAACAAAACTTTTAGTGGATTTCTACTTATTTTATTAAATATCATCTCCACCAAACAGGACAAGCTTGCATCTGTTATAGTTTTGGAGAAAAATGTGTTCATTTCATGTATGCGCGAAATGCCTTAAAAATGGCTTTAAAATGGATTTGGAGCATGGAGACGATTATCTCGGGATTGCAAGATAACCAAACAAAACTTTTAGTGGATTTCTACTTATTTTATTAAATATCATCTCCACCAAACAGGACAAGCTTGCATCTGTTATAGTTTTGGAGAAAAATGTGTTCATTTCATGTATGCGCGAAATGCCTTAAAAATGGCTTTAAAATGGATTTGGAGCATGGAGACGATTATCTCGGGATTGCAAGATAACCAAACAAAACTTTTAGTGGATTTCTACTTATTTTATTAAATATCATCTCCACCAAACAGGACAAGCTTGCATCTGTTATAGTTTTGGAGAAAAATGTGTTCATTTCATGTATGCGCGAAATGCCTTAAAAATGGCTTTAAAATGGATTTGGAGCATGGAGACGATTATCTCGGGATTGCAAGATAACCAAACAAAACTTTTAGTGGATTTCTACTTATTTTATTAAATATCATCTCCACCAAACAGGACAAGCTTGCATCTGTTATAGTTTTGGAGAAAAATGTGTTCATTTCATGTATGCGCGAAATGCCTTAAAAATGGCTTTAAAATGGATTTGGAGCATGGAGACGATTATCTCGGGATTGCAAGATAACCAAACAAAACTTTTAGTGGATTTCTACTTATTTTATTAAATATCATCTCCACCAAACAGGACAAGCTTGCATCTGTTATAGTTTTGGAGAAAAATGTGTTCATTTCATGTATGCGCGAAATGCCTTAAAAATGGCTTTAAAATGGATTTGGAGCATGGAGACGATTATCTCGGGATTGCAAGATAACCAAACAAAACTTTTAGTGGATTTCTACTTATTTTATTAAATATCATCTCCACCAAACAGGACAAGCTTGCATCTGTTATAGTTTTGGAGAAAAATGTGTTCATTTCATGTATGCGCGAAATGCCTTAAAAATGGCTTTAAAATGGATTTGGAGCATGGAGACGATTATCTCGGGATTGCAAGATAACCAAACAAAACTTTTAGTGGATTTCTACTTATTTTATTAAATATCATCTCCACCAAACAGGACAAGCTTGCATCTGTTATAGTTTTGGAGAAAAATGTGTTCATTTCATGTATGCGCGAAATGCCTTAAAAATGGCTTTAAAATGGATTTGGAGCATGGAGACGATTATCTCGGGATTGCAAGATAACCAAACAAAACTTTTAGTGGATTTCTACTTATTTTATTAAATATCATCTCCACCAAACAGGACAAGCTTGCATCTGTTATAGTTTTGGAGAAAAATGTGTTCATTTCATGTATGCGCGAAATGCCTTAAAAATGGCTTTAAAATGGATTTGGAGCATGGAGACGATTATCTCGGGATTGCAAGATAACCAAACAAAACTTTTAGTGGATTTCTACTTATTTTATTAAATATCATCTCCACCAAACAGGACAAGCTTGCATCTGTTATAGTTTTGGAGAAAAATGTGTTCATTTCATGTATGCGCGAAATGCCTTAAAAATGGCTTTAAAATGGATTTGGAGCATGGAGACGATTATCTCGGGATTGCAAGATAACCAAACAAAACTTTTACTGGATTTCTACTTATTTTATTAAATATCATCTCCACCAAACAGGACAAGCTTGCATCTGTTATAGTTTTGGAGAAAAATGTGTTCATTTCATGTATGCGCGAAATGCCTTAAAAATGGCTTTAAAATAGATTTGGAGCATGGAGACGATTATCTCGGGATTGCAAGATAACCAAACAAAACTTTTAGTGGATTTCTACTTATTTTATTAAATATCATCTCCACCAAACAGGACAAGCTTGCATCTGTTATAGTTTTGGAGAAAAATGTGTTCATTTCATGTATGCGCGAAATGCCTTAAAAATGGCTTTAAAATGGATTTGGAGCATGGAGACGATTATCTCGGGATTGCAAGATAACCAAACAAAACTTTTAGTGGATTTCTACTTATTTTATTAAATATCATCTCCACCAAACAGGACAAGCTTGCATCTGTTATAGTTTTGGAGAAAAATGTGTTCATTTCATGTATGCGCGAAATGCCTTAAAAATGGCTTTAAAATGGATTTGGAGCATGGAGACGATTATCTCGGGATTGCAAGATAACCAAACAAAACTTTTAGTGGATTTCTACTTATTTTATTAAATATCATCTCCACCAAACAGGACAAGCTTGCATCTGTTATAGTTTTGGAGAAAAATGTGTTCATTTCATGTATGCGCGAAATGCCTTAAAAATGGCTTTAAAATGGATTTGGAGCATGGAGACGATTATCTCGGGATTGCAAGATAACCAAACAAAACTTTTAGTGGATTTCTACTTATTTTATTAAATATCATCTCCACCAAACAGGACAAGCTTGCATCTGTTATAGTTTTGGAGAAAAATGTGTTCATTTCATGTATGCGCGAAATGCCTTAAAAATGGCTTTAAAATGGATTTGGAGCATGGAGACGATTATCTCGGGATTGCAAGATAACCAAACAAAACTTTTAGTGGATTTCTACTTATTTTATTAAATATCATCTCCACCAAACAGGACAAGCTTGCATCTGTTATAGTTTTGGAGAAAAATGTGTTCATTTCATGTATGCGCGAAATGCCTTAAAAATGGCTTTAAAATGGATTTGGAGCATGGAGACGATTATCTCGGGATTGCAAGATAACCAAACAAAACTTTTAGTGGATTTCTACTTATTTTATTAAATATCATCTCCACCAAACAGGACAAGCTTGCATCTGTTATAGTTTTGGAGAAAAATGTGTTCATTTCATGTATGCGCGAAATGCCTTAAAAATGGCTTTAAAATGGATTTGGAGCATGGAGACGATTATCTCGGGATTGCAAGATAACCAAACAAAACTTTTAGTGGATTTCTACTTATTTTATTAAATATCATCTCCACCAAACAGGACAAGCTTGCATCTGTTATAGTTTTGGAGAAAAATGTGTTCATTTCATGTATGCGCGAAATGCCTTAAAAATGGCTTTAAAATGGATTTGGAGCATGGAGACGATTATCTCGGGATTGCAAGATAACCAAACAAAACTTTTAGTGGATTTCTACTTATTTTATTAAATATCATCTCCACCAAACAGGACAAGCTTGCATCTGTTATAGTTTTGGAGAAAAATGTGTTCATTTCATGTATGCGCGAAATGCCTTAAAAATGGCTTTAAAATGGATTTGGAGCATGGAGACGATTATCTCGGGATTGCAAGATAACCAAACAAAACTTTTAGTGGATTTCTACTTATTTTATTAAATATCATCTCCACCAAACAGGACAAGCTTGCATCTGTTATAGTTTTGGAGAAAAATGTGTTCATTTCATGTATGCGCGAAATGCCTTAAAAATGGCTTTAAAATGGATTTGGAGCATGGAGACGATTATCTCGGGATTGCAAGATAACCAAACAAAACTTTTAGTGGATTTCTACTTATTTTATTAAATATCATCTCCACCAAACAGGACAAGCTTGCATCTGTTATAGTTTTGGAGAAAAATGTGTTCATTTCATGTATGCGCGAAATGCCTTAAAAATGGCTTTAAAATGGATTTGGAGCATGGAGACGATTATCTCGGGATTGCAAGATAACCAAACAAAACTTTTAGTGGATTTCTACTTATTTTATTAAATATCATCTCCACCAAACAGGACAAGCTTGCATCTGTTATAGTTTTGGAGAAAAATGTGTTCATTTCATGTATGCGCGAAATGCCTTAAAAATGGCTTTAAAATGGATTTGGAGCATGGAGACGATTATCTCGGGATTGCAAGATAACCAAACAAAACTTTTAGTGGATTTCTACTTATTTTATTAAATATCATCTCCACCAAACAGGACAAGCTTGCATCTGTTATAGTTTTGGAGAAAAATGTGTTCATTTCATGTATGCGCGAAATGCCTTAAAAATGGCTTTAAAATGGATTTGGAGCATGGAGACGATTATCTCGGGATTGCAAGATAACCAAACAAAACTTTTAGTGGATTTCTACTTATTTTATTAAATATCATCTCCACCAAACAGGACAAGCTTGCATCTGTTATAGTTTTGGAGAAAAATGTGTTCATTTCATGTATGCGCGAAATGCCTTAAAAATGGCTTTAAAATGGATTTGGAGCATGGAGACGATTATCTCGGGATTGCAAGATAACCAAACAAAACTTTTAGTGGATTTCTACTTATTTTATTAAATATCATCTCCACCAAACAGGACAAGCTTGCATCTGTTATAGTTTTGGAGAAAAATGTGTTCATTTCATGTATGCGCGAAATGCCTTAAAAATGGCTTTAAAATGGATTTGGAGCATGGAGACGATTATCTCGGGATTGCAAGATAACCAAACAAAACTTTTAGTGGATTTCTACTTATTTTATTAAATATCATCTCCACCAAACAGGACAAGCTTGCATCTGTTATAGTTTTGGAGAAAAATGTGTTCATTTCATGTATGCGCGAAATGCCTTAAAAATGGCTTTAAAATGGATTTGGAGCATGGAGACGATTATCTCGGGATTGCAAGATAACCAAACAAAACTTTTAGTGGATTTCTACTTATTTTATTAAATATCATCTCCACCAAACAGGACAAGCTTGCATCTGTTATAGTTTTGGAGAAAAATGTGTTCATTTCATGTATGCGCGAAATGCCTTAAAAATGGCTTTAAAATGGATTTGGAGCATGGAGACGATTATCTCGGGATTGCAAGATAACCAAACAAAACTTTTAGTGGATTTCTACTTATTTTATTAAATATCATCTCCACCAAACAGGACAAGCTTGCATCTGTTATAGTTTTGGAGAAAAATGTGTTCATTTCATGTATGCGCGAAATGCCTTAAAAATGGCTTTAAAATGGATTTGGAGCATGGAGACGATTATCTCGGGATTGCAAGATAACCAAACAAAACTTTTAGTGGATTTCTACTTATTTTATTAAATATCATCTCCACCAAACAGGACAAGCTTGCATCTGTTATAGTTTTGGAGAAAAATGTGTTCATTTCATGTATGCGCGAAATGCCTTAAAAATGGCTTTAAAATGGATTTGGAGCATGGAGACGATTATCTCGGGATTGCAAGATAACCAAACAAAACTTTTAGTGGATTTCTACTTATTTTATTAAATATCATCTCCACCAAACAGGACAAGCTTGCATCTGTTATAGTTTTGGAGAAAAATGTGTTCATTTCATGTATGCGCGAAATGCCTTAAAAATGGCTTTAAAATGGATTTGGAGCATGGAGACGATTATCTCGGGATTGCAAGATAACCAAACAAAACTTTTAGTGGATTTCTACTTATTTTATTAAATATCATCTCCACCAAACAGGACAAGCTTGCATCTGTTATAGTTTTGGAGAAAAATGTGTTCATTTCATGTATGCGCGAAATGCCTTAAAAATGGCTTTAAAATGGATTTGGAGCATGGAGACGATTATCTCGGGATTGCAAGATAACCAAACAAAACTTTTAGTGGATTTCTACTTATTTTATTAAATATCATCTCCACCAAACAGGACAAGCTTGCATCTGTTATAGTTTTGGAGAAAAATGTGTTCATTTCATGTATGCGCGAAATGCCTTAAAAATGGCTTTAAAATGGATTTGGAGCATGGAGACGATTATCTCGGGATTGCAAGATAACCAAACAAAACTTTTAGTGGATTTCTACTTATTTTATTAAATATCATCTCCACCAAACAGGACAAGCTTGCATCTGTTATAGTTTTGGAGAAAAATGTGTTCATTTCATGTATGCGCGAAATGCCTTAAAAATGGCTTTAAAATGGATTTGGAGCATGGAGACGATTATCTCGGGATTGCAAGATAACCAAACAAAACTTTTAGTGGATTTCTACTTATTTTATTAAATATCATCTCCACCAAACAGGACAAGCTTGCATCTGTTATAGTTTTGGAGAAAAATGTGTTCATTTCATGTATGCGCGAAATGCCTTAAAAATGGCTTTAAAATGGATTTGGAGCATGGAGACGATTATCTCGGGATTGCAAGATAACCAAACAAAACTTTTAGTGGATTTCTACTTATTTTATTAAATATCATCTCCACCAAACAGGACAAGCTTGCATCTGTTATAGTTTTGGAGAAAAATGTGTTCATTTCATGTATGCGCGAAATGCCTTAAAAATGGCTTTAAAATGGATTTGGAGCATGGAGACGATTATCTCGGGATTGCAAGATAACCAAACAAAACTTTTAGTGGATTTCTACTTATTTTATTAAATATCATCTCCACCAAACAGGACAAGCTTGCATCTGTTATAGTTTTGGAGAAAAATGTGTTCATTTCATGTATGCGCGAAATGCCTTAAAAATGGCTTTAAAATGGATTTGGAGCATGGAGACGATTATCTCGGGATTGCAAGATAACCAAACAAAACTTTTAGTGGATTTCTACTTATTTTATTAAATATCATCTCCACCAAACAGGACAAGCTTGCATCTGTTATAGTTTTGGAGAAAAATGTGTTCATTTCATGTATGCGCGAAATGCCTTAAAAATGGCTTTAAAATGGATTTGGAGCATGGAGACGATTATCTCGGGATTGCAAGATAACCAAACAAAACTTTTAGTGGATTTCTACTTATTTTATTAAATATCATCTCCACCAAACAGGACAAGCTTGCATCTGTTATAGTTTTGGAGAAAAATGTGTTCATTTCATGTATGCGCGAAATGCCTTAAAAATGGCTTTAAAATGGATTTGGAGCATGGAGACGATTATCTCGGGATTGCAAGATAACCAAACAAAACTTTTAGTGGATTTCTACTTATTTTATTAAATATCATCTCCACCAAACAGGACAAGCTTGCATCTGTTATAGTTTTGGAGAAAAATGTGTTCATTTCATGTATGCGCGAAATGCCTTAAAAATGGCTTTAAAATGGATTTGGAGCATGGAGACGATTATCTCGGGATTGCAAGATAACCAAACAAAACTTTTAGTGGATTTCTACTTATTTTATTAAATATCATCTCCACCAAACAGGACAAGCTTGCATCTGTTATAGTTTTGGAGAAAAATGTGTTCATTTCATGTATGCGCGAAATGCCTTAAAAATGGCTTTAAAATGGATTTGGAGCATGGAGACGATTATCTCGGGATTGCAAGATAACCAAACAAAACTTTTAGTGGATTTCTACTTATTTTATTAAATATCATCTCCACCAAACAGGACAAGCTTGCATCTGTTATAGTTTTGGAGAAAAATGTGTTCATTTCATGTATGCGCGAAATGCCTTAAAAATGGCTTTAAAATGGATTTGGAGCATGGAGACGATTATCTCGGGATTGCAAGATAACCAAACAAAACTTTTAGTGGATTTCTACTTATTTTATTAAATATCATCTCCACCAAACAGGACAAGCTTGCATCTGTTATAGTTTTGGAGAAAAATGTGTTCATTTCATGTATGCGCGAAATGCCTTAAAAATGGCTTTAAAATGGATTTGGAGCATGGAGACGATTATCTCGGGATTGCAAGATAACCAAACAAAACTTTTAGTGGATTTCTACTTATTTTATTAAATATCATCTCCACCAAACAGGACAAGCTTGCATCTGTTATAGTTTTGGAGAAAAATGTGTTCATTTCATGTATGCGCGAAATGCCTTAAAAATGGCTTTAAAATGGATTTGGAGCATGGAGACGATTATCTCGGGATTGCAAGATAACCAAACAAAACTTTTAGTGGATTTCTACTTATTTTATTAAATATCATCTCCACCAAACAGGACAAGCTTGCATCTGTTATAGTTTTGGAGAAAAATGTGTTCATTTCATGTATGCGCGAAATGCCTTAAAAATGGCTTTAAAATGGATTTGGAGCATGGAGACGATTATCTCGGGATTGCAAGATAACCAAACAAAACTTTTAGTGGATTTCTACTTATTTTATTAAATATCATCTCCACCAAACAGGACAAGCTTGCATCTGTTATAGTTTTGGAGAAAAATGTGTTCATTTCATGTATGCGCGAAATGCCTTAAAAATGGCTTTAAAATGGATTTGGAGCATGGAGACGATTATCTCGGGATTGCAAGATAACCAAACAAAACTTTTAGTGGATTTCTACTTATTTTATTAAATATCATCTCCACCAAACAGGACAAGCTTGCATCTGTTATAGTTTTGGAGAAAAATGTGTTCATTTCATGTATGCGCGAAATGCCTTAAAAATGGCTTTAAAATGGATTTGGAGCATGGAGACGATTATCTCGGGATTGCAAGATAACCAAACAAAACTTTTAGTGGATTTCTACTTATTTTATTAAATATCATCTCCACCAAACAGGACAAGCTTGCATCTGTTATAGTTTTGGAGAAAAATGTGTTCATTTCATGTATGCGCGAAATGCCTTAAAAATGGCTTTAAAATGGATTTGGAGCATGGAGACGATTATCTCGGGATTGCAAGATAACCAAACAAAACTTTTAGTGGATTTCTACTTATTTTATTAAATATCATCTCCACCAAACAGGACAAGCTTGCATCTGTTATAGTTTTGGAGAAAAATGTGTTCATTTCATGTATGCGCGAAATGCCTTAAAAATGGCTTTAAAATGGATTTGGAGCATGGAGACGATTATCTCGGGATTGCAAGATAACCAAACAAAACTTTTAGTGGATTTCTACTTATTTTATTAAATATCATCTCCACCAAACAGGACAAGCTTGCATCTGTTATAGTTTTGGAGAAAAATGTGTTCATTTCATGTATGCGCGAAATGCCTTAAAAATGGCTTTAAAATGGATTTGGAGCATGGAGACGATTATCTCGGGATTGCAAGATAACCAAACAAAACTTTTAGTGGATTTCTACTTATTTTATTAAATATCATCTCCACCAAACAGGACAAGCTTGCATCTGTTATAGTTTTGGAGAAAAATGTGTTCATTTCATGTATGCGCGAAATGCCTTAAAAATGGCTTTAAAATGGATTTGGAGCATGGAGACGATTATCTCGGGATTGCAAGATAACCAAACAAAACTTTTAGTGGATTTCTACTTATTTTATTAAATATCATCTCCACCAAACAGGACAAGCTTGCATCTGTTATAGTTTTGGAGAAAAATGTGTTCATTTCATGTATGCGCGAAATGCCTTAAAAATGGCTTTAAAATGGATTTGGAGCATGGAGACGATTATCTCGGGATTGCAAGATAACCAAACAAAACTTTTAGTGGATTTCTACTTATTTTATTAAATATCATCTCCACCAAACAGGACAAGCTTGCATCTGTTATAGTTTTGGAGAAAAATGTGTTCATTTCATGTATGCGCGAAATGCCTTAAAAATGGCTTTAAAATGGATTTGGAGCATGGAGACGATTATCTCGGGATTGCAAGATAACCAAACAAAACTTTTAGTGGATTTCTACTTATTTTATTAAATATCATCTCCACCAAACAGGACAAGCTTGCATCTGTTATAGTTTTGGAGAAAAATGTGTTCATTTCATGTATGCGCGAAATGCCTTAAAAATGGCTTTAAAATGGATTTGGAGCATGGAGACGATTATCTCGGGATTGCAAGATAACCAAACAAAACTTTTAGTGGATTTCTACTTATTTTATTAAATATCATCTCCACCAAACAGGACAAGCTTGCATCTGTTATAGTTTTGGAGAAAAATGTGTTCATTTCATGTATGCGCGAAATGCCTTAAAAATGGCTTTAAAATGGATTTGGAGCATGGAGACGATTATCTCGGGATTGCAAGATAACCAAACAAAACTTTTAGTGGATTTCTACTTATTTTATTAAATATCATCTCCACCAAACAGGACAAGCTTGCATCTGTTATAGTTTTGGAGAAAAATGTGTTCATTTCATGTATGCGCGAAATGCCTTAAAAATGGCTTTAAAATGGATTTGGAGCATGGAGACGATTATCTCGGGATTGCAAGATAACCAAACAAAACTTTTAGTGGATTTCTACTTATTTTATTAAATATCATCTCCACCAAACAGGACAAGCTTGCATCTGTTATAGTTTTGGAGAAAAATGTGTTCATTTCATGTATGCGCGAAATGCCTTAAAAATGGCTTTAAAATGGATTTGGAGCATGGAGACGATTATCTCGGGATTGCAAGATAACCAAACAAAACTTTTAGTGGATTTCTACTTATTTTATTAAATATCATCTCCACCAAACAGGACAAGCTTGCATCTGTTATAGTTTTGGAGAAAAATGTGTTCATTTCATGTATGCGCGAAATGCCTTAAAAATGGCTTTAAAATGGATTTGGAGCATGGAGACGATTATCTCGGGATTGCAAGATAACCAAACAAAACTTTTAGTGGATTTCTACTTATTTTATTAAATATCATCTCCACCAAACAGGACAAGCTTGCATCTGTTATAGTTTTGGAGAAAAATGTGTTCATTTCATGTATGCGCGAAATGCCTTAAAAATGGCTTTAAAATGGATTTGGAGCATGGAGACGATTATCTCGGGATTGCAAGATAACCAAACAAAACTTTTAGTGGATTTCTACTTATTTTATTAAATATCATCTCCACCAAACAGGACAAGCTTGCATCTGTTATAGTTTTGGAGAAAAATGTGTTCATTTCATGTATGCGCGAAATGCCTTAAAAATGGCTTTAAAATGGATTTGGAGCATGGAGACGATTATCTCGGGATTGCAAGATAACCAAACAAAACTTTTAGTGGATTTCTACTTATTTTATTAAATATCATCTCCACCAAACAGGACAAGCTTGCATCTGTTATAGTTTTGGAGAAAAATGTGTTCATTTCATGTATGCGCGAAATGCCTTAAAAATGGCTTTAAAATGGATTTGGAGCATGGAGACGATTATCTCGGGATTGCAAGATAACCAAACAAAACTTTTAGTGGATTTCTACTTATTTTATTAAATATCATCTCCACCAAACAGGACAAGCTTGCATCTGTTATAGTTTTGGAGAAAAATGTGTTCATTTCATGTATGCGCGAAATGCCTTAAAAATGGCTTTAAAATGGATTTGGAGCATGGAGACGATTATCTCGGGATTGCAAGATAACCAAACAAAACTTTTAGTGGATTTCTACTTATTTTATTAAATATCATCTCCACCAAACAGGACAAGCTTGCATCTGTTATAGTTTTGGAGAAAAATGTGTTCATTTCATGTATGCGCGAAATGCCTTAAAAATGGCTTTAAAATGGATTTGGAGCATGGAGACGATTATCTCGGGATTGCAAGATAACCAAACAAAACTTTTAGTGGATTTCTACTTATTTTATTAAATATCATCTCCACCAAACAGGACAAGCTTGCATCTGTTATAGTTTTGGAGAAAAATGTGTTCATTTCATGTATGCGCGAAATGCCTTAAAAATGGCTTTAAAATGGATTTGGAGCATGGAGACGATTATCTCGGGATTGCAAGATAACCAAACAAAACTTTTAGTGGATTTCTACTTATTTTATTAAATATCATCTCCACCAAACAGGACAAGCTTGCATCTGTTATAGTTTTGGAGAAAAATGTGTTCATTTCATGTATGCGCGAAATGCCTTAAAAATGGCTTTAAAATGGATTTGGAGCATGGAGACGATTATCTCGGGATTGCAAGATAACCAAACAAAACTTTTAGTGGATTTCTACTTATTTTATTAAATATCATCTCCACCAAACAGGACAAGCTTGCATCTGTTATAGTTTTGGAGAAAAATGTGTTCATTTCATGTATGCGCGAAATGCCTTAAAAATGGCTTTAAAATGGATTTGGAGCATGGAGACGATTATCTCGGGATTGCAAGATAACCAAACAAAACTTTTAGTGGATTTCTACTTATTTTATTAAATATCATCTCCACCAAACAGGACAAGCTTGCATCTGTTATAGTTTTGGAGAAAAATGTGTTCATTTCATGTATGCGCGAAATGCCTTAAAAATGGCTTTAAAATGGATTTGGAGCATGGAGACGATTATCTCGGGATTGCAAGATAACCAAACAAAACTTTTAGTGGATTTCTACTTATTTTATTAAATATCATCTCCACCAAACAGGACAAGCTTGCATCTGTTATAGTTTTGGAGAAAAATGTGTTCATTTCATGTATGCGCGAAATGCCTTAAAAATGGCTTTAAAATGGATTTGGAGCATGGAGACGATTATCTCGGGATTGCAAGATAACCAAACAAAACTTTTAGTGGATTTCTACTTATTTTATTAAATATCATCTCCACCAAACAGGACAAGCTTGCATCTGTTATAGTTTTGGAGAAAAATGTGTTCATTTCATGTATGCGCGAAATGCCTTAAAAATGGCTTTAAAATGGATTTGGAGCATGGAGACGATTATCTCGGGATTGCAAGATAACCAAACAAAACTTTTAGTGGATTTCTACTTATTTTATTAAATATCATCTCCACCAAACAGGACAAGCTTGCATCTGTTATAGTTTTGGAGAAAAATGTGTTCATTTCATGTATGCGCGAAATGCCTTAAAAATGGCTTTAAAATGGATTTGGAGCATGGAGACGATTATCTCGGGATTGCAAGATAACCAAACAAAACTTTTAGTGGATTTCTACTTATTTTATTAAATATCATCTCCACCAAACAGGACAAGCTTGCATCTGTTATAGTTTTGGAGAAAAATGTGTTCATTTCATGTATGCGCGAAATGCCTTAAAAATGGCTTTAAAATGGATTTGGAGCATGGAGACGATTATCTCGGGATTGCAAGATAACCAAACAAAACTTTTAGTGGATTTCTACTTATTTTATTAAATATCATCTCCACCAAACAGGACAAGCTTGCATCTGTTATAGTTTTGGAGAAAAATGTGTTCATTTCATGTATGCGCGAAATGCCTTAAAAATGGCTTTAAAATGGATTTGGAGCATGGAGACGATTATCTCGGGATTGCAAGATAACCAAACAAAACTTTTAGTGGATTTCTACTTATTTTATTAAATATCATCTCCACCAAACAGGACAAGCTTGCATCTGTTATAGTTTTGGAGAAAAATGTGTTCATTTCATGTATGCGCGAAATGCCTTAAAAATGGCTTTAAAATGGATTTGGAGCATGGAGACGATTATCTCGGGATTGCAAGATAACCAAACAAAACTTTTAGTGGATTTCTACTTATTTTATTAAATATCATCTCCACCAAACAGGACAAGCTTGCATCTGTTATAGTTTTGGAGAAAAATGTGTTCATTTCATGTATGCGCGAAATGCCTTAAAAATGGCTTTAAAATGGATTTGGAGCATGGAGACGATTATCTCGGGATTGCAAGATAACCAAACAAAACTTTTAGTGGATTTCTACTTATTTTATTAAATATCATCTCCACCAAACAGGACAAGCTTGCATCTGTTATAGTTTTGGAGAAAAATGTGTTCATTTCATGTATGCGCGAAATGCCTTAAAAATGGCTTTAAAATGGATTTGGAGCATGGAGACGATTATCTCGGGATTGCAAGATAACCAAACAAAACTTTTAGTGGATTTCTACTTATTTTATTAAATATCATCTCCACCAAACAGGACAAGCTTGCATCTGTTATAGTTTTGGAGAAAAATGTGTTCATTTCATGTATGCGCGAAATGCCTTAAAAATGGCTTTAAAATGGATTTGGAGCATGGAGACGATTATCTCGGGATTGCAAGATAACCAAACAAAACTTTTAGTGGATTTCTACTTATTTTATTAAATATCATCTCCACCAAACAGGACAAGCTTGCATCTGTTATAGTTTTGGAGAAAAATGTGTTCATTTCATGTATGCGCGAAATGCCTTAAAAATGGCTTTAAAATGGATTTGGAGCATGGAGACGATTATCTCGGGATTGCAAGATAACCAAACAAAACTTTTAGTGGATTTCTACTTATTTTATTAAATATCATCTCCACCAAACGGACAAGCTTGCATCTGTTATAGTTTTGGAGAAAAATGTGTTCATTTCATGTATGCGCGAAATGCCTTAAAAATGGCTTTAAAATGGATTTGGAGCATGGAGACGATTATCTCGGGATTGCAAGATAACCAAACAAAACTTTTAGTGGATTTCTACTTATTTTATTAAATATCATCTCCACCAAACAGGACAAGCTTGCATCTGTTATAGTTTTGGAGAAAAATGTGTTCATTTCATGTATGCGCGAAATGCCTTAAAAATGGCTTTAAAATGGATTTGGAGCATGGAGACGATTATCTCGGGATTGCAAGATAACCAAACAAAACTTTTAGTGGATTTCTACTTATTTTATTAAATATCATCTCCACCAAACAGGACAAGCTTGCATCTGTTATAGTTTTGGAGAAAAATGTGTTCATTTCATGTATGCGCGAAATGCCTTAAAAATGGCTTTAAAATGGATTTGGAGCATGGAGACGATTATCTCGGGATTGCAAGATAACCAAACAAAACTTTTAGTGGATTTCTACTTATTTTATTAAATATCATCTCCACCAAACAGGACAAGCTTGCATCTGTTATAGTTTTGGAGAAAAATGTGTTCATTTCATGTATGCGCGAAATGCCTTAAAAATGGCTTTAAAATGGATTTGGAGCATGGAGACGATTATCTCGGGATTGCAAGATAACCAAACAAAACTTTTAGTGGATTTCTACTTATTTTATTAAATATCATCTCCACCAAACAGGACAAGCTTGCATCTGTTATAGTTTTGGAGAAAAATGTGTTCATTTCATGTATGCGCGAAATGCCTTAAAAATGGCTTTAAAATGGATTTGGAGCATGGAGACGATTATCTCGGGATTGCAAGATAACCAAACAAAACTTTTAGTGGATTTCTACTTATTTTATTAAATATCATCTCCACCAAACAGGACAAGCTTGCATCTGTTATAGTTTTGGAGAAAAATGTGTTCATTTCATGTATGCGCGAAATGCCTTAAAAATGGCTTTAAAATGGATTTGGAGCATGGAGACGATTATCTCGGGATTGCAAGATAACCAAACAAAACTTTTAGTGGATTTCTACTTATTTTATTAAATATCATCTCCACCAAACAGGACAAGCTTGCATCTGTTATAGTTTTGGAGAAAAATGTGTTCATTTCATGTATGCGCGAAATGCCTTAAAAATGGCTTTAAAATGGATTTGGAGCATGGAGACGATTATCTCGGGATTGCAAGATAACCAAACAAAACTTTTAGTGGATTTCTACTTATTTTATTAAATATCATCTCCACCAAACAGGACAAGCTTGCATCTGTTATAGTTTTGGAGAAAAATGTGTTCATTTCATGTATGCGCGAAATGCCTTAAAAATGGCTTTAAAATGGATTTGGAGCATGGAGACGATTATCTCGGGATTGCAAGATAACCAAACAAAACTTTTAGTGGATTTCTACTTATTTTATTAAATATCATCTCCACCAAACAGGACAAGCTTGCATCTGTTATAGTTTTGGAGAAAAATGTGTTCATTTCATGTATGCGCGAAATGCCTTAAAAATGGCTTTAAAATGGATTTGGAGCATGGAGACGATTATCTCGGGATTGCAAGATAACCAAACAAAACTTTTAGTGGATTTCTACTTATTTTATTAAATATCATCTCCACCAAACAGGACAAGCTTGCATCTGTTATAGTTTTGGAGAAAAATGTGTTCATTTCATGTATGCGCGAAATGCCTTAAAAATGGCTTTAAAATGGATTTGGAGCATGGAGACGATTATCTCGGGATTGCAAGATAACCAAACAAAACTTTTAGTGGATTTCTACTTATTTTATTAAATATCATCTCCACCAAACAGGACAAGCTTGCATCTGTTATAGTTTTGGAGAAAAATGTGTTCATTTCATGTATGCGCGAAATGCCTTAAAAATGGCTTTAAAATGGATTTGGAGCATGGAGACGATTATCTCGGGATTGCAAGATAACCAAACAAAACTTTTAGTGGATTTCTACTTATTTTATTAAATATCATCTCCACCAAACAGGACAAGCTTGCATCTGTTATAGTTTTGGAGAAAAATGTGTTCATTTCATGTATGCGCGAAATGCCTTAAAAATGGCTTTAAAATGGATTTGGAGCATGGAGACGATTATCTCGGGATTGCAAGATAACCAAACAAAACTTTTAGTGGATTTCTACTTATTTTATTAAATATCATCTCCACCAAACAGGACAAGCTTGCATCTGTTATAGTTTTGGAGAAAAATGTGTTCATTTCATGTATGCGCGAAATGCCTTAAAAATGGCTTTAAAATGGATTTGGAGCATGGAGACGATTATCTCGGGATTGCAAGATAACCAAACAAAACTTTTAGTGGATTTCTACTTATTTTATTAAATATCATCTCCACCAAACAGGACAAGCTTGCATCTGTTATAGTTTTGGAGAAAAATGTGTTCATTTCATGTATGCGCGAAATGCCTTAAAAATGGCTTTAAAATGGATTTGGAGCATGGAGACGATTATCTCGGGATTGCAAGATAACCAAACAAAACTTTTAGTGGATTTCTACTTATTTTATTAAATATCATCTCCACCAAACAGGACAAGCTTGCATCTGTTATAGTTTTGGAGAAAAATGTGTTCATTTCATGTATGCGCGAAATGCCTTAAAAATGGCTTTAAAATGGATTTGGAGCATGGAGACGATTATCTCGGGATTGCAAGATAACCAAACAAAACTTTTAGTGGATTTCTACTTATTTTATTAAATATCATCTCCACCAAACAGGACAAGCTTGCATCTGTTATAGTTTTGGAGAAAAATGTGTTCATTTCATGTATGCGCGAAATGCCTTAAAAATGGCTTTAAAATGGATTTGGAGCATGGAGACGATTATCTCGGGATTGCAAGATAACCAAACAAAACTTTTAGTGGATTTCTACTTATTTTATTAAATATCATCTCCACCAAACAGGACAAGCTTGCATCTGTTATAGTTTTGGAGAAAAATGTGTTCATTTCATGTATGCGCGAAATGCCTTAAAAATGGCTTTAAAATGGATTTGGAGCATGGAGACGATTATCTCGGGATTGCAAGATAACCAAACAAAACTTTTAGTGGATTTCTACTTATTTTATTAAATATCATCTCCACCAAACAGGACAAGCTTGCATCTGTTATAGTTTTGGAGAAAAATGTGTTCATTTCATGTATGCGCGAAATGCCTTAAAAATGGCTTTAAAATGGATTTGGAGCATGGAGACGATTATCTCGGGATTGCAAGATAACCAAACAAAACTTTTAGTGGATTTCTACTTATTTTATTAAATATCATCTCCACCAAACAGGACAAGCTTGCATCTGTTATAGTTTTGGAGAAAAATGTGTTCATTTCATGTATGCGCGAAATGCCTTAAAAATGGCTTTAAAATGGATTTGGAGCATGGAGACGATTATCTCGGGATTGCAAGATAACCAAACAAAACTTTTAGTGGATTTCTACTTATTTTATTAAATATCATCTCCACCAAACAGGACAAGCTTGCATCTGTTATAGTTTTGGAGAAAAATGTGTTCATTTCATGTATGCGCGAAATGCCTTAAAAATGGCTTTAAAATGGATTTGGAGCATGGAGACGATTATCTCGGGATTGCAAGATAACCAAACAAAACTTTTAGTGGATTTCTACTTATTTTATTAAATATCATCTCCACCAAACAGGACAAGCTTGCATCTGTTATAGTTTTGGAGAAAAATGTGTTCATTTCATGTATGCGCGAAATGCCTTAAAAATGGCTTTAAAATGGATTTGGAGCATGGAGACGATTATCTCGGGATTGCAAGATAACCAAACAAAACTTTTAGTGGATTTCTACTTATTTTATTAAATATCATCTCCACCAAACAGGACAAGCTTGCATCTGTTATAGTTTTGGAGAAAAATGTGTTCATTTCATGTATGCGCGAAATGCCTTAAAAATGGCTTTAAAATGGATTTGGAGCATGGAGACGATTATCTCGGGATTGCAAGATAACCAAACAAAACTTTTAGTGGATTTCTACTTATTTTATTAAATATCATCTCCACCAAACAGGACAAGCTTGCATCTGTTATAGTTTTGGAGAAAAATGTGTTCATTTCATGTATGCGCGAAATGCCTTAAAAATGGCTTTAAAATGGATTTGGAGCATGGAGACGATTATCTCGGGATTGCAAGATAACCAAACAAAACTTTTAGTGGATTTCTACTTATTTTATTAAATATCATCTCCACCAAACAGGACAAGCTTGCATCTGTTATAGTTTTGGAGAAAAATGTGTTCATTTCATGTATGCGCGAAATGCCTTAAAAATGGCTTTAAAATGGATTTGGAGCATGGAGACGATTATCTCGGGATTGCAAGATAACCAAACAAAACTTTTAGTGGATTTCTACTTATTTTATTAAATATCATCTCCACCAAACAGGACAAGCTTGCATCTGTTATAGTTTTGGAGAAAAATGTGTTCATTTCATGTATGCGCGAAATGCCTTAAAAATGGCTTTAAAATGGATTTGGAGCATGGAGACGATTATCTCGGGATTGCAAGATAACCAAACAAAACTTTTAGTGGATTTCTACTTATTTTATTAAATATCATCTCCACCAAACAGGACAAGCTTGCATCTGTTATAGTTTTGGAGAAAAATGTGTTCATTTCATGTATGCGCGAAATGCCTTAAAAATGGCTTTAAAATGGATTTGGAGCATGGAGACGATTATCTCGGGATTGCAAGATAACCAAACAAAACTTTTAGTGGATTTCTACTTATTTTATTAAATATCATCTCCACCAAACAGGACAAGCTTGCATCTGTTATAGTTTTGGAGAAAAATGTGTTCATTTCATGTATGCGCGAAATGCCTTAAAAATGGCTTTAAAATGGATTTGGAGCATGGAGACGATTATCTCGGGATTGCAAGATAACCAAACAAAACTTTTAGTGGATTTCTACTTATTTTATTAAATATCATCTCCACCAAACAGGACAAGCTTGCATCTGTTATAGTTTTGGAGAAAAATGTGTTCATTTCATGTATGCGCGAAATGCCTTAAAAATGGCTTTAAAATGGATTTGGAGCATGGAGACGATTATCTCGGGATTGCAAGATAACCAAACAAAACTTTTAGTGGATTTCTACTTATTTTATTAAATATCATCTCCACCAAACAGGACAAGCTTGCATCTGTTATAGTTTTGGAGAAAAATGTGTTCATTTCATGTATGCGCGAAATGCCTTAAAAATGGCTTTAAAATGGATTTGGAGCATGGAGACGATTATCTCGGGATTGCAAGATAACCAAACAAAACTTTTAGTGGATTTCTACTTATTTTATTAAATATCATCTCCACCAAACAGGACAAGCTTGCATCTGTTATAGTTTTGGAGAAAAATGTGTTCATTTCATGTATGCGCGAAATGCCTTAAAAATGGCTTTAAAATGGATTTGGAGCATGGAGACGATTATCTCGGGATTGCAAGATAACCAAACAAAACTTTTAGTGGATTTCTACTTATTTTATTAAATATCATCTCCACCAAACAGGACAAGCTTGCATCTGTTATAGTTTTGGAGAAAAATGTGTTCATTTCATGTATGCGCGAAATGCCTTAAAAATGGCTTTAAAATGGATTTGGAGCATGGAGACGATTATCTCGGGATTGCAAGATAACCAAACAAAACTTTTAGTGGATTTCTACTTATTTTATTAAATATCATCTCCACCAAACAGGACAAGCTTGCATCTGTTATAGTTTTGGAGAAAAATGTGTTCATTTCATGTATGCGCGAAATGCCTTAAAAATGGCTTTAAAATGGATTTGGAGCATGGAGACGATTATCTCGGGATTGCAAGATAACCAAACAAAACTTTTAGTGGATTTCTACTTATTTTATTAAATATCATCTCCACCAAACAGGACAAGCTTGCATCTGTTATAGTTTTGGAGAAAAATGTGTTCATTTCATGTATGCGCGAAATGCCTTAAAAATGGCTTTAAAATGGATTTGGAGCATGGAGACGATTATCTCGGGATTGCAAGATAACCAAACAAAACTTTTAGTGGATTTCTACTTATTTTATTAAATATCATCTCCACCAAACAGGACAAGCTTGCATCTGTTATAGTTTTGGAGAAAAATGTGTTCATTTCATGTATGCGCGAAATGCCTTAAAAATGGCTTTAAAATGGATTTGGAGCATGGAGACGATTATCTCGGGATTGCAAGATAACCAAACAAAACTTTTAGTGGATTTCTACTTATTTTATTAAATATCATCTCCACCAAACAGGACAAGCTTGCATCTGTTATAGTTTTGGAGAAAAATGTGTTCATTTCATGTATGCGCGAAATGCCTTAAAAATGGCTTTAAAATGGATTTGGAGCATGGAGACGATTATCTCGGGATTGCAAGATAACCAAACAAAACTTTTAGTGGATTTCTACTTATTTTATTAAATATCATCTCCACCAAACAGGACAAGCTTGCATCTGTTATAGTTTTGGAGAAAAATGTGTTCATTTCATGTATGCGCGAAATGCCTTAAAAATGGCTTTAAAATGGATTTGGAGCATGGAGACGATTATCTCGGGATTGCAAGATAACCAAACAAAACTTTTAGTGGATTTCTACTTATTTTATTAAATATCATCTCCACCAAACAGGACAAGCTTGCATCTGTTATAGTTTTGGAGAAAAATGTGTTCATTTCATGTATGCGCGAAATGCCTTAAAAATGGCTTTAAAATGGATTTGGAGCATGGAGACGATTATCTCGGGATTGCAAGATAACCAAACAAAACTTTTAGTGGATTTCTACTTATTTTATTAAATATCATCTCCACCAAACAGGACAAGCTTGCATCTGTTATAGTTTTGGAGAAAAATGTGTTCATTTCATGTATGCGCGAAATGCCTTAAAAATGGCTTTAAAATGGATTTGGAGCATGGAGACGATTATCTCGGGATTGCAAGATAACCAAACAAAACTTTTAGTGGATTTCTACTTATTTTATTAAATATCATCTCCACCAAACAGGACAAGCTTGCATCTGTTATAGTTTTGGAGAAAAATGTGTTCATTTCATGTATGCGCGAAATGCCTTAAAAATGGCTTTAAAATGGATTTGGAGCATGGAGACGATTATCTCGGGATTGCAAGATAACCAAACAAAACTTTTAGTGGATTTCTACTTATTTTATTAAATATCATCTCCACCAAACAGGACAAGCTTGCATCTGTTATAGTTTTGGAGAAAAATGTGTTCATTTCATGTATGCGCGAAATGCCTTAAAAATGGCTTTAAAATGGATTTGGAGCATGGAGACGATTATCTCGGGATTGCAAGATAACCAAACAAAACTTTTAGTGGATTTCTACTTATTTTATTAAATATCATCTCCACCAAACAGGACAAGCTTGCATCTGTTATAGTTTTGGAGAAAAATGTGTTCATTTCATGTATGCGCGAAATGCCTTAAAAATGGCTTTAAAATGGATTTGGAGCATGGAGACGATTATCTCGGGATTGCAAGATAACCAAACAAAACTTTTAGTGGATTTCTACTTATTTTATTAAATATCATCTCCACCAAACAGGACAAGCTTGCATCTGTTATAGTTTTGGAGAAAAATGTGTTCATTTCATGTATGCGCGAAATGCCTTAAAAATGGCTTTAAAATGGATTTGGAGCATGGAGACGATTATCTCGGGATTGCAAGATAACCAAACAAAACTTTTAGTGGATTTCTACTTATTTTATTAAATATCATCTCCACCAAACAGGACAAGCTTGCATCTGTTATAGTTTTGGAGAAAAATGTGTTCATTTCATGTATGCGCGAAATGCCTTAAAAATGGCTTTAAAATGGATTTGGAGCATGGAGACGATTATCTCGGGATTGCAAGATAACCAAACAAAACTTTTAGTGGATTTCTACTTATTTTATTAAATATCATCTCCACCAAACAGGACAAGCTTGCATCTGTTATAGTTTTGGAGAAAAATGTGTTCATTTCATGTATGCGCGAAATGCCTTAAAAATGGCTTTAAAATGGATTTGGAGCATGGAGACGATTATCTCGGGATTGCAAGATAACCAAACAAAACTTTTAGTGGATTTCTACTTATTTTATTAAATATCATCTCCACCAAACAGGACAAGCTTGCATCTGTTATAGTTTTGGAGAAAAATGTGTTCATTTCATGTATGCGCGAAATGCCTTAAAAATGGCTTTAAAATGGATTTGGAGCATGGAGACGATTATCTCGGGATTGCAAGATAACCAAACAAAACTTTTAGTGGATTTCTACTTATTTTATTAAATATCATCTCCACCAAACAGGACAAGCTTGCATCTGTTATAGTTTTGGAGAAAAATGTGTTCATTTCATGTATGCGCGAAATGCCTTAAAAATGGCTTTAAAATGGATTTGGAGCATGGAGACGATTATCTCGGGATTGCAAGATAACCAAACAAAACTTTTAGTGGATTTCTACTTATTTTATTAAATATCATCTCCACCAAACAGGACAAGCTTGCATCTGTTATAGTTTTGGAGAAAAATGTGTTCATTTCATGTATGCGCGAAATGCCTTAAAAATGGCTTTAAAATGGATTTGGAGCATGGAGACGATTATCTCGGGATTGCAAGATAACCAAACAAAACTTTTAGTGGATTTCTACTTATTTTATTAAATATCATCTCCACCAAACAGGACAAGCTTGCATCTGTTATAGTTTTGGAGAAAAATGTGTTCATTTCATGTATGCGCGAAATGCCTTAAAAATGGCTTTAAAATGGATTTGGAGCATGGAGACGATTATCTCGGGATTGCAAGATAACCAAACAAAACTTTTAGTGGATTTCTACTTATTTTATTAAATATCATCTCCACCAAACAGGACAAGCTTGCATCTGTTATAGTTTTGGAGAAAAATGTGTTCATTTCATGTATGCGCGAAATGCCTTAAAAATGGCTTTAAAATGGATTTGGAGCATGGAGACGATTATCTCGGGATTGCAAGATAACCAAACAAAACTTTTAGTGGATTTCTACTTATTTTATTAAATATCATCTCCACCAAACAGGACAAGCTTGCATCTGTTATAGTTTTGGAGAAAAATGTGTTCATTTCATGTATGCGCGAAATGCCTTAAAAATGGCTTTAAAATGGATTTGGAGCATGGAGACGATTATCTCGGGATTGCAAGATAACCAAACAAAACTTTTAGTGGATTTCTACTTATTTTATTAAATATCATCTCCACCAAACAGGACAAGCTTGCATCTGTTATAGTTTTGGAGAAAAATGTGTTCATTTCATGTATGCGCGAAATGCCTTAAAAATGGCTTTAAAATGGATTTGGAGCATGGAGACGATTATCTCGGGATTGCAAGATAACCAAACAAAACTTTTAGTGGATTTCTACTTATTTTATTAAATATCATCTCCACCAAACAGGACAAGCTTGCATCTGTTATAGTTTTGGAGAAAAATGTGTTCATTTCATGTATGCGCGAAATGCCTTAAAAATGGCTTTAAAATGGATTTGGAGCATGGAGACGATTATCTCGGGATTGCAAGATAACCAAACAAAACTTTTAGTGGATTTCTACTTATTTTATTAAATATCATCTCCACCAAACAGGACAAGCTTGCATCTGTTATAGTTTTGGAGAAAAATGTGTTCATTTCATGTATGCGCGAAATGCCTTAAAAATGGCTTTAAAATGGATTTGGAGCATGGAGACGATTATCTCGGGATTGCAAGATAACCAAACAAAACTTTTAGTGGATTTCTACTTATTTTATTAAATATCATCTCCACCAAACAGGACAAGCTTGCATCTGTTATAGTTTTGGAGAAAAATGTGTTCATTTCATGTATGCGCGAAATGCCTTAAAAATGGCTTTAAAATGGATTTGGAGCATGGAGACGATTATCTCGGGATTGCAAGATAACCAAACAAAACTTTTAGTGGATTTCTACTTATTTTATTAAATATCATCTCCACCAAACAGGACAAGCTTGCATCTGTTATAGTTTTGGAGAAAAATGTGTTCATTTCATGTATGCGCGAAATGCCTTAAAAATGGCTTTAAAATGGATTTGGAGCATGGAGACGATTATCTCGGGATTGCAAGATAACCAAACAAAACTTTTAGTGGATTTCTACTTATTTTATTAAATATCATCTCCACCAAACAGGACAAGCTTGCATCTGTTATAGTTTTGGAGAAAAATGTGTTCATTTCATGTATGCGCGAAATGCCTTAAAAATGGCTTTAAAATGGATTTGGAGCATGGAGACGATTATCTCGGGATTGCAAGATAACCAAACAAAACTTTTAGTGGATTTCTACTTATTTTATTAAATATCATCTCCACCAAACAGGACAAGCTTGCATCTGTTATAGTTTTGGAGAAAAATGTGTTCATTTCATGTATGCGCGAAATGCCTTAAAAATGGCTTTAAAATGGATTTGGAGCATGGAGACGATTATCTCGGGATTGCAAGATAACCAAACAAAACTTTTAGTGGATTTCTACTTATTTTATTAAATATCATCTCCACCAAACAGGACAAGCTTGCATCTGTTATAGTTTTGGAGAAAAATGTGTTCATTTCATGTATGCGCGAAATGCCTTAAAAATGGCTTTAAAATGGATTTGGAGCATGGAGACGATTATCTCGGGATTGCAAGATAACCAAACAAAACTTTTAGTGGATTTCTACTTATTTTATTAAATATCATCTCCACCAAACAGGACAAGCTTGCATCTGTTATAGTTTTGGAGAAAAATGTGTTCATTTCATGTATGCGCGAAATGCCTTAAAAATGGCTTTAAAATGGATTTGGAGCATGGAGACGATTATCTCGGGATTGCAAGATAACCAAACAAAACTTTTAGTGGATTTCTACTTATTTTATTAAATATCATCTCCACCAAACAGGACAAGCTTGCATCTGTTATAGTTTTGGAGAAAAATGTGTTCATTTCATGTATGCGCGAAATGCCTTAAAAATGGCTTTAAAATGGATTTGGAGCATGGAGACGATTATCTCGGGATTGCAAGATAACCAAACAAAACTTTTAGTGGATTTCTACTTATTTTATTAAATATCATCTCCACCAAACAGGACAAGCTTGCATCTGTTATAGTTTTGGAGAAAAATGTGTTCATTTCATGTATGCGCGAAATGCCTTAAAAATGGCTTTAAAATGGATTTGGAGCATGGAGACGATTATCTCGGGATTGCAAGATAACCAAACAAAACTTTTAGTGGATTTCTACTTATTTTATTAAATATCATCTCCACCAAACAGGACAAGCTTGCATCTGTTATAGTTTTGGAGAAAAATGTGTTCATTTCATGTATGCGCGAAATGCCTTAAAAATGGCTTTAAAATGGATTTGGAGCATGGAGACGATTATCTCGGGATTGCAAGATAACCAAACAAAACTTTTAGTGGATTTCTACTTATTTTATTAAATATCATCTCCACCAAACAGGACAAGCTTGCATCTGTTATAGTTTTGGAGAAAAATGTGTTCATTTCATGTATGCGCGAAATGCCTTAAAAATGGCTTTAAAATGGATTTGGAGCATGGAGACGATTATCTCGGGATTGCAAGATAACCAAACAAAACTTTTAGTGGATTTCTACTTATTTTATTAAATATCATCTCCACCAAACAGGACAAGCTTGCATCTGTTATAGTTTTGGAGAAAAATGTGTTCATTTCATGTATGCGCGAAATGCCTTAAAAATGGCTTTAAAATGGATTTGGAGCATGGAGACGATTATCTCGGGATTGCAAGATAACCAAACAAAACTTTTAGTGGATTTCTACTTATTTTATTAAATATCATCTCCACCAAACAGGACAAGCTTGCATCTGTTATAGTTTTGGAGAAAAATGTGTTCATTTCATGTATGCGCGAAATGCCTTAAAAATGGCTTTAAAATGGATTTGGAGCATGGAGACGATTATCTCGGGATTGCAAGATAACCAAACAAAACTTTTAGTGGATTTCTACTTATTTTATTAAATATCATCTCCACCAAACAGGACAAGCTTGCATCTGTTATAGTTTTGGAGAAAAATGTGTTCATTTCATGTATGCGCGAAATGCCTTAAAAATGGCTTTAAAATGGATTTGGAGCATGGAGACGATTATCTCGGGATTGCAAGATAACCAAACAAAACTTTTAGTGGATTTCTACTTATTTTATTAAATATCATCTCCACCAAACAGGACAAGCTTGCATCTGTTATAGTTTTGGAGAAAAATGTGTTCATTTCATGTATGCGCGAAATGCCTTAAAAATGGCTTTAAAATGGATTTGGAGCATGGAGACGATTATCTCGGGATTGCAAGATAACCAAACAAAACTTTTAGTGGATTTCTACTTATTTTATTAAATATCATCTCCACCAAACAGGACAAGCTTGCATCTGTTATAGTTTTGGAGAAAAATGTGTTCATTTCATGTATGCGCGAAATGCCTTAAAAATGGCTTTAAAATGGATTTGGAGCATGGAGACGATTATCTCGGGATTGCAAGATAACCAAACAAAACTTTTAGTGGATTTCTACTTATTTTATTAAATATCATCTCCACCAAACAGGACAAGCTTGCATCTGTTATAGTTTTGGAGAAAAATGTGTTCATTTCATGTATGCGCGAAATGCCTTAAAAATGGCTTTAAAATGGATTTGGAGCATGGAGACGATTATCTCGGGATTGCAAGATAACCAAACAAAACTTTTAGTGGATTTCTACTTATTTTATTAAATATCATCTCCACCAAACAGGACAAGCTTGCATCTGTTATAGTTTTGGAGAAAAATGTGTTCATTTCATGTATGCGCGAAATGCCTTAAAAATGGCTTTAAAATGGATTTGGAGCATGGAGACGATTATCTCGGGATTGCAAGATAACCAAACAAAACTTTTAGTGGATTTCTACTTATTTTATTAAATATCATCTCCACCAAACAGGACAAGCTTGCATCTGTTATAGTTTTGGAGAAAAATGTGTTCATTTCATGTATGCGCGAAATGCCTTAAAAATGGCTTTAAAATGGATTTGGAGCATGGAGACGATTATCTCGGGATTGCAAGATAACCAAACAAAACTTTTAGTGGATTTCTACTTATTTTATTAAATATCATCTCCACCAAACAGGACAAGCTTGCATCTGTTATAGTTTTGGAGAAAAATGTGTTCATTTCATGTATGCGCGAAATGCCTTAAAAATGGCTTTAAAATGGATTTGGAGCATGGAGACGATTATCTCGGGATTGCAAGATAACCAAACAAAACTTTTAGTGGATTTCTACTTATTTTATTAAAT